>NC_088401.1:91774999-91911052 GCF_034236695.1 Oncorhynchus nerka
GGTTAATATGGTCTGTCTGTGGTGGGTGGTTAATATGGTCTGTCTGTGGTGGGTGGTTATTATGGTCTGTCTGTGGTGGGTGGTTATTATGGTCTGTCTGTGGTGGGTGATTAATATGGTGGGTGATTAATGTGGTCTGTCTGTGGTGGGTGGTTATTATGGTCTGTCTGTGGTGGGTGATTAATATGGTCTGTCTGTGGTGGGTGATTAATATGGTCTGTCTGTGGTGGGTGATTAATATGGTCTGTCTGTGGTGGGTGGTTATTATGGTCTGTCTGTGGTGGGTGATTAATATGGTGGGTGATTAATATGGTCTGTCCATGGTGGGTGGTTAATATGGTCTGTCTGTGGTGGGTGATTAATATGGTCTGTCCGTGGTGGGTGATTAATATGGTGGGTGATTAATATGGTGGGTGATTAATATGGTCTGTCCGTGGTGGGTGATTAATATGGTGGGTGATTATTATGGTCTGTCTGTGGTGGGTGGTTAATATGGTGGGTGATTAATATGGTCTGTCTGTGGTGGGTGATTAATATGGTGGGTGATTATTATGGTCTGTCTGTGGTGGGTGGTTAATATGGTGGGTGATTAATATGGTCTGTCTGTGGTGGGTGATTAATATGGTCTGTCTGTGGTGGGTGATTAATATGGTCTGTCTGTGGTGGGTGATTATTATGGTCTGTCTGTGGTGGGTGATTAATATGGTCTGTCCATGGTGGGTGATTATTATGGTCTGTCCGTGGTGGGTGATTATTATGGTCTGTCCGTGGTGGGTGGTTAATATGGTCTGTCTGTGGTGGGTGATTAATATGGTCTGTCTGTGGTGGGTGATTAATATGGTCTGTCTGTGGTGGGTGGTTAATATGGTGGGTGATTCATATGGTCTGTCTGTGGTGGGTGATTAATATGGTCTGTCTGTGGTGGGTGATTAATATGGTCTGTCTGTGGTGGGTGATTAATATGGTCTGTCTGTGGTGGGTGGTTAATATGGTCTGTCTGTGGTGGGTGATTAATATGGTCTGTCTGTGGTGGGTGATTAATATGGTCTGTCTGTGGTGGGTGATTAATATGGTCTGTCTGTGGTGGGTGATTAATATGGTGGGTGATTAATATGGTCTGTCTGTGGTGGGTGATTAAATATGGTCTGTCTGTGGTGGGTGATTAATATGGTGGGTGATTAATATGGTGGGTGATTAATATGGTCTGTCTGTGGTGGGTGATTCATATGGTCTGTCTGTGGTGGGTGATTAATATGGTCTGTCTGTGGTGGGTGATTAATATGGTCTGTCTGTGGTGGGTGGTTAATATGGTCTGTCTGTGGTGGGTGATTAATATGGTCTGTCTGTGGTGGGTGATTAATATGGTCTGTCTGTGGTGGGTGATTAATATGGTGGGTGATTCATATGGTCTGTCTGTGGTGGGTGATTAATATGGTCTGTCTGTGGTGGGTGGTTAATATGGTGGGTGATTCATATGGTCTGTCTGTGGTGGGTGATTAATATGGTCTGTCTGTGGTGGGTGATTAATATGGTCTGTCTGTGGTGGGTGGTTAATATGGTCTGTCTGTGGTGGGTGATTAATATGGTCTGTCTGTGGTGGGTGATTAATATGGTCTGTCTGTGGTGGGTGATTAATATGGTCTGTCTGTGGTGGGTGATTAATATGGTGGGTGATTAATATGGTCTGTCCGTGGTGGGTGATTAATATGGTCTGTCTGTGGTGGGTGATTATTATGGTCTGTCTGTGGTGGGTGATTATTATGGTCTGTCTGTGGTGGGTGATTAATATGGTCTGTCTGTGGTGGGTGATTAATATGGTCTGTCTGTGGTGGGTGGTTAATATGGTCTGTCTGTGGTGGGTGATTCATATGGTCTGTCTGTGGTGGGTGGTTAATATGGTCTGTCTGTGGTGGGTGATTAATATGGTCTGTCTGTGGTGGGTGATTATTATGGTCTGTCCATGGTGGGTGATTAATATGGTCTGTCTGTGGTGGGTGGTTATTATGGTCTGTCCATGGTGGGTGATTAATATGGTCTGTCTGTGGTGGGTGATTAATATGGTCTGTCCGTGGTGGGTGATTAATATGGTGGGTGATTAATATGGTCTGTCTGTGGTGGGTGATTAATATGGTCTGTCCGTGGTGGGTGATTAATATGGTGGGTGATTAATATGGTCTGTCTGTGGTGGGTGATTAATATGGTCTGTCTGTGGTGGGTGATTATTATGGTCTGTCCGTGGTGGGTGGTTAATATGGTGGGTGATTAATACGGTCTGTCTGTGGTGGGTGATTAATATGGTCTGTCTGTGGTGGGTGATTATTATGGTCTGTCTGTGGTGGGTGATTAATATGGTCTGTCTGTGGTGGGTGATTCATATGGTCTGTCTGTGGTGGGTGGTTAATATGGTCTGTCTGTGGTGGGTGATTATTATGGTCTGTCTGTGGTGGGTGATTATTATGGTCTGTCTGTGGTGGGTGATTCATATGGTCTGTCTGTGGTGGGTGGTTAATATGGTCTGTCTGTGGTGGGTGATTATTATGGTCTGTCTGTGGTGGGTGATTAATATGGTCTGTCCGTGGTGGGTGATTATTATGGTGGGTGATTATTATGGTCTGTCTGTGGTGGGTGATTAATATGGTCTGTCCGTGGTGGGTGGTTATTATGGTCTGTCCGTGGTGGGTGGTTATTATGGTCTGTCCGTGGTGGGGGGTTAATATGGTGGGTGATTAATATGGTCTGTCTGTGGTGGGTGGTTATTATGGTCTGTCCGTGGTGGGTGGTTAATATGGTGGGTGATTATTATGGTCTGTCCGTGGTGGGTGGTTAATATGGTGGGTGATTAATATGGTCTGTCTGTGGTGGGTGATTAATATGGTGGGTGATTATTATGGTGGGTGATTATTATGGTCTGTCCGTGGTGGGTGGTTAATATGGTCTGTCTGTGGTGGGTGATTAATATGGTGGGTGATTAATATGGTGGGTGATTAATATGGTCTGTCTGTGGTGGGTGGTTAATATGGTCTGTCTGTGGTGGGTGGTTAATATGGTCTGTCTGTGGTGGGTGATTAATATGGTGGGTGATTAATATGGTCTGTCCGTGGTGGGTGATTAATATGGTGGGTGATTAATATGGTCTGTCTGTGGTGGGTGATTAATATGGTGGGTGATTAATATGGTCTGTCTGTGGTGGGTGATTAATATGGTGGGTGATTATTATGGTCTGTCTGTGGTGGGTGATTAATATGGTCTGTCTGTGGTGGGTGGTTAATATGGTCTGTCTGTGGTGGGTGGTTAATATGGTCTGTCTGTGGTGGGTGATTAATATGGTCTGTCTGTGGTGGGTGGTTATTATGGTCTGTCTGTGGTGGGTGATTTAATATGGTGGGTGATTAATATGGTCTGTCTGTGGTGGGTGATTAATGTGGTGGGTGGTTATTATGGTCTGTCTGTGGTGGGTGGTTAATATGGTCTGTCCGTGGTGGGTGGTTAATATGGTGGGTGATTAATATGGTCTGTCTGTGGTGGGTGGTTATTATGGTCTGTCTGTGGTGGGTGATTTAATATGGTGGGTGATTTAATATGGTCTGTCTGTGGTGGGTGGTTAATATGGTCTGTCCGTGGTGGGTGGTTAATATGGTCTGTCCGTGGTGGGTGATTAATATGGTGGGTGATTAATATGGTCTGTCTGTGGTGGGTGGTTATTATGGTCTGTCTGTGGTGGGTGATTAATATGGTCTGTATGTGGTGGGTGGTTATTATGGTCTGTCTGTGGTGGGTGATTAATATGGTGGGTGATTAATATGGTCTGTCTGTGGTGGGTGGTTATTATGGTCTGTCTGTGGTGGGTGATTTAATATGGTGGGTGATTAATATGGTCTGTCTGTGGTGGGTGGTTATTATGGTCTGTCTGTGGTGGGTGATTAATATGGTGGGTGATTAATATGGTCTGTCTGTGGTGGGTGATTAATGTGGTGGGTGGTTATTATGGTCTGTCTGTGGTGGGTGGTTAATATGGTCTGTCCGTGGTGGGTGGTTAATATGGTGGGTGATTAATATGGTCTGTCTGTGGTGGGTGGTTATTATGGTCTGTCTGTGGTGGGTGATTTAATATGGTGGGTGATTAATATGGTCTGTCTGTGGTGGGTGGTTAATATGGTCTGTCCGTGGTGGGTGGTTAATATGGTCTGTCCGTGGTGGGTGATTAATATGGTGGGTGATTAATATGGTCTGTCCGTGGTGGGTGGTTATTATGGTCTGTCCGTGGTGGGGGGTTAATATGGTGGGTGATTAATATGGTCTGTCTGTGGTGGGTGGTTATTATGGTCTGTCCGTGGTGGGTGGTTAATATGGTGGGTGATTATTATGGTCTGTCCGTGGTGGGTGGTTAATATGGTGGGTGATTAATATGGTCTGTCTGTGGTGGGTGATTAATATGGTGGGTGATTATTATGGTGGGTGATTATTATGGTCTGTCCGTGGTGGGTGGTTAATATGGTCTGTCTGTGGTGGGTGATTAATATGGTGGGTGATTAATATGGTGGGTGATTAATATGGTCTGTCTGTGGTGGGTGGTTAATATGGTCTGTCTGTGGTGGGTGGTTAATATGGTCTGTCTGTGGTGGGTGATTAATATGGTGGGTGGTTAATATGGTCTGTCTGTGGTGGGTGGTTAATATGGTCTGTCCGTGGTGGGTGATTAATATGGTGGGTGATTAATATGGTCTGTCTGTGGTGGGTGATTAATATGGTGGGTGATTAATATGGTCTGTCTGTGGTGGGTGATTAATATGGTGGGTGATTATTATGGTCTGTCTGTGGTGGGTGATTAATATGGTCTGTCTGTGGTGGGTGGTTAATATGGTCTGTCTGTGGTGGGTGATTAATATGGTCTGTCTGTGGTGGGTGGTTAATATGGTCTGTCTGTGGTGGGTGATTAATATGGTCTGTCTGTGGTGGGTGGTTATTATGGTCTGTCTGTGGTGGGTGATTTAATATGGTGGGTGATTAATATGGTCTGTCTGTGGTGGGTGATTAATGTGGTGGGTGGTTATTATGGTCTGTCTGTGGTGGGTGGTTAATATGGTCTGTCCGTGGTGGGTGGTTAATATGGTGGGTGATTAATATGGTCTGTCTGTGGTGGGTGGTTATTATGGTCTGTCTGTGGTGGGTGATTTAATATGGTGGGTGATTAATATGGTCTGTCTGTGGTGGGTGGTTAATATGGTCTGTCCGTGGTGGGTGGTTAATATGGTCTGTCCGTGGTGGGTGATTAATATGGTGGGTGATTAATATGGTCTGTCTGTGGTGGGTGGTTATTATGGTCTGTCTGTGGTGGGTGATTAATATGGTCTGTCTGTGGTGGGTGGTTATTATGGTCTGTCTGTGGTGGGTGATTAATATGGTGGGTGATTAATATGGTCTGTCTGTGGTGGGTGGTTATTATGGTCTGTCTGTGGTGGGTGATTAATATGGTGGGTGATTAATATGGTCTGTCTGTGGTGGGTGATTAATATGGTCTGTCTGTGGTGGGTGGTTAATATGGTCTGTCCGTGGTGGGTGGTTAATATGGTCTGTCCGTGGTGGGTGATTAATATGGTGGGTGATTAATATGGTCTGTCTGTGGTGGGTGGTTATTATGGTCTGTCTGTGGTGGGTGATTAATATGGTGGGTGATTAATATGGTCTGTCTGTGGTGGGTGATTAATATGGTCTGTCTGTGGTGGGTGATTATTATGGTCTGTCTGTGGTGGGTGATTAATATGGTCTGTCTGTGGTGGGTGATTAATATGGTCTGTCTGTGGTGGGTGGTTAATATGGTCTGTCTGTGGTGGGTGGTTATTATGGTCTGTCTGTGGTGGGTGATTAATATGGTCTGTCCGTGGTGGGTGATTAATATGGTGGGTGATTAATATGGTCTGTCTGTGGTGGGTGATTATTATGGTGGGTGATTATTATGGTCTGTCTGTGGTGGGTGATTAATATGGTGGGTGATTATTATGGTCTGTCTGTGGTGGGTGGTTAATATGGTCTGTCTGTGGTGGGTGATTAATATGGTGGGTGATTATTATGGTCTGTCTGTGGTGGGTGATTATTATGGTCTGTCTGTGGTGGGTGATTATTATGGTCTGTCTGTGGTGGGTGATTATTATGGTCTGTCTGTGGTGGGTGATTAATATGGTCTGTCTGTGGTGGGTGATTAATATGGTCTGTCTGTGGTGGGTGATTAATATGGTCTGTCTGTGGTGGGTGATTTAATATGTTGATTATGGTCTGTCTGTGGTGGGTGATTAATATGGTCTGTCTGTGGTGGGTGGTTAATATGGTCTGTCTGTGGTGGGTGATTTAATATGGTGGGTGATTAATATGGTCTGTCTGTGGTGGGTGATTAATATGGTCTGTCTGTGGTGGGTGATTATTATGGTCTGTCCGTGGTGGGTGATTCATATGGTGGGTGATTATTATGGTCTGTCTGTGGTGGGTGATTAATATGGTCTGTCTGTGGTGGGTGATTATTATGGTCTGTCCGTGGTGGGTGATTCATATGGTCTGTGATTATTATGGTTAATGTGGTGGGTGATTATTATGGTCTGTCTGTGGTGGGTGATTAATATGGTCTGTCTGTGGTGGGTGATTATTATGGTCTGTCTGTGGTGGGTGATTAATATGGTCTGTCTGTGGTGGGTGATTAATATGGTCTGTCCGTGGTGGGTGGTTATTATGGTCTGTCCGTGGTGGATGATTAATATGGTGGGTGATTAATATGGTCTGTCTGTGGTGGGTGATTATTATGGTCTGTCTGTGGTGGGTGATTAATATGGTCTGTCTGTGGTGGGTGATTCATATGGTGGGTGATTATTATGGTCTGTCTGTGGTGGGTGATTATTATGGTCTGTCTGTGGTGGGTGATTAATATGGTCTGTCTGTGGTGGGTGGTTAATATGGTCTGTCTGTGGTGGGTGATTAATATGGTCTGTCTGTGGTGGGTGATTAATATGGTCTGTCTGTGGTGGGTGGTTATTATGGTCTGTCTGTGGTGGGTGATTATTATGGTCTGTCTGTGGTGGGTGGTTATTATGGTCTGTCTGTGGTGGGTGATTATTAATATGGTCTGTCTGTGGTGGGTGGTTATTATGGTCTGTCTGTGGTGGGTGGTTAATATGGTCTGTCTGTGGTGGGTGATTAATATGGTCTGTCTGTGGTGGGTGATTAATATGGTCTGTCTGTGGTGGGTGATTATTATGGTGGGTGATTATTATGGTCTGTCCGTGGTGGGTGATTATTATGGTCTGTCCATGGTGGGTGATTATTATGGTCTGTCCGTGGTGGGTGATTATTATGGTCTGTCCGTGGTGGGTGATTATTATGGTCTGTCCGTGGTGGGTGATTATTATGGTCTGTCCGTGGTGGGTGATTATTATGGTCTGTCCATGGTGGGTGATTATTATGGTCTGTCTGTGGTGGGTGATTAATATGGTCTGTCTGTGGTGGGTGATTCATATGGTGGGTGGTTAATATGGTCTGTCTGTGGTGGGTGATTATTATGGTCTGTCTGTGGTGGGTGATTAATATGGTCTGTCTGTGGTGGGTGATTTACATTTACATTTACATTTAAGTCATTTAGCAGACGCTCTTATCCAGAGCGACTTACTGTGGTGGGTGATTATTATGGTCTGTCTGTGGTGGGTGATTATTATGGTCTGTCTGTGGTGGGTGATTATTATGGTCTGTCTGTGGTGGGTGATTATTATGGTCTGTCTGTGGTGGGTGATTAATATGGTCTGTCTGTGGTGGGTGATTATTATGGTCTGTCTGTGGTGGGTGATTATTATGGTCTGTCCATGGTGGGTGATTAATATGGTCTGTCTGTGGTGGGTGATTAATATGGTCTGTCTGTGGTGGGTGATTAATATGGTGGGTGATTAATATGGTCTGTCTGTGGTGGGTGATTAATATGGTCTGTCTGTGGTGGGTGATTAATATGGTCTGTCTGTGGTGGGTGATTATTATGGTCTGTCTGTGGTGGGTGATTAATATGGTCTGTCCGTGGTGGGTGATTAATATGGTGGGTGATTAATATGGTGGGTGATTAATATGGTGGGTGATTAATATGGTGGGTGATTAATATGTTCTGTCTGTGGTGGGTGATTAATATGGTGGGTGGTTATTATGGTCTGTCTGTGGTGGGTGATTAATATGGTCTGTCCGTGGTGGGTGATTAATATGGTGGGTGATTAATATGGTCTGTCCGTGGTGGGTGATTAATATGGTCTGTCTGTGGTGGGTGATTAATATGGTGGGTGATTTAATATGGTCTGTCTGTGGTGGGTGATTAATATGGTGGGTGGTTAATATGGTCTGTCCATGGTGGGTGATTAATATGGTCTGTCCGTTGTCTCTCTCTCTCTCTCCATGGTAAATAACTGTCTCTCGCTCTCTCCATGGTAAATAACTGTCTCTCTCTCTCTCCAGGGTAAATAACTGTCTCTCTCTCTCTCCAGGGTGAATAACTGTCTCTCTCTCTCTCTCTCTCTCTCTCTCTCTCTCTCCAGGGTGAATAACTGTCTCTCTCTCTCTCTCTCTCTCTCTCCAGGGTGAATAACTGTCTCTCTCTCTCTCTCTCTCTCTCTCTCCAGGGTGAATAACTGTCTCTCTCTCTCTCTCTCTCTCTCTCTCCAGGGTGAATAACTGTCTCTCTCTCTCTCTCTCTCTCTCTCTCCAGGGTGAATAACTGTCTCTCTCTCTCTCTCTCTCTCTCTCTCTCTCTCCAGGGTGAATAACTGTGTGGGGTTCTCCAACTACAAGTTCTTCCTCCTCTTCCTATCCTACTCCATGGTCTACTGTGTGTTCATCTCTGCCTCAGTCTTCAGATTCTTCATCAACTTCTGGGTGGTGAGTGATGATGGATGTTTTACATCCCAGCTTAGTCTGCGTCTCAAAAGCTCCCCTATTCCCTATAGAGTACCTACCTCTGTCCAGGGCCCACAGAGCTCTGGTCAACAGTGAAGCACAGAGAACAGGGTGCCATTTCCCACCCCCTTAGTCATTTATCAGACACTCCTATCCACTGCATTCCAGAGCTAGTCAGATCACATGACCTACTGCTGCTGTAACCATAGTAACATATTGACGTAAGCTGTGTCAACAGTCAGATCACATGACCTACTACTGCTGTAACCATAGTAACATATTGACGTAAACTGTGTCAACAGTCAGATCACATGACCTACTGCTGGTGTAACCATGGTAACATATTGACATAAGCTGTGTCAACAGTCAGATCACATGACCTACTGCTGCTGTAACCATAGTAACATATTGACGTAAGCTGTGTCAACAGTCAGATCACATGACCTACTGCTGCTGTAACCATAGTAACATATTGACGTAAGCTGTGTCAACAGTCAGATCACATGACCTACTGCTGGTGTAACCATAGTAACATATTGACGTAAACTGTGTCAACAGTCAGATCACATTACCTACTGCTGGTGTAACCATGGTAACATATTGACATAAGCTGTGTCAACAGTCAGATCACATGACCTACTGCTGGTGTAACCATGGTAACATATTGACATAAGCTGTGTCAACAGTCAGATCACATGACCTACTGCTGGTGTAACCATGGTAACATATTGACGTAAGCTGTGTCAACAGTCAGATCACATGACCTACTGCTGGTGTAACATTTACATTTAAGTCATTTAGCAGACGCTCTTATCCAGAGCGACTTACAAATTGGTGCTTTCACCTTATGACATCCAGTGGAACAGCCACTTTACAATAGTGCATCTAGGTCTTTTAAGGGGGGAGGGGGAGAAGGATTACTTTATCCTATCCTAGGTATTCCTTAAAGAGGTGGGGTTTCAGGTGTCTCCGGAAGGTGGTGATTGACTCCGCTGTCCTGGCGTCGTGAGGGAGTTTGTTCCACCATTGGGGGCCAGAGCAGCGAACAGTTTTGACTGGGCTGAGCGGGAACTGTACTTCCTCAGTGGTAGGGAGGCGAGCAGGCCAGAGGTGGATGAACGCAGTGCCCTTGTTTGGGTGTAGGGCCTGATCAGAGCCTGGAGGTAGTGAGGTGCCGTTCCCCTCACAGCTCCGTAGGCAAGCACCATGGTCTTGTAGCGGATGCGAGCTTCAACTGGAAGCCAGTGGAGAGAGCGGAGGAGCGGGGTGACGTGAGAGAACTTGGGAAGGTTGAACACCAGACGGGCTGCGGCGTTCTGGATGAGTTGTAGGGGTTTAATGGCACAGGCAGGGAGCCCAGCCAACAGCGAGTTGCAGTAATCCAGACGGGAGATGACAAGTGCCTGGATTAGGACCTGCGCCGCTTCCTGTGTGAGGCAGGGTCGTACTCTGCGGATGTTGTAGAGCATGAACCTACAGGAACGGGCCACCGCCTTGATGTTATTTGAGAACGACAGGGTGTTGTCCAGGATCACGCCAAGGTTCTTAGCGCTCTGGGACGAGGACACAATGGAGTTGTCAACCGTGATGGCGAGATCATGGAACGGGCAGTCCTTCCCGGGAGGAAGAGCAGCTCCGTCTTGCCGAGGTTCAGCTTGAGGTGATGATCCGTCATCCACACTGATATGTCTGCCAGACATGCAGAGATGCGATTCGCCACCTGGTCGTCAGAAGGGGGAAAGGAGAAGATTAATTGTGTGTCGTCTGCATAGCAATGATAGGAGAGACCATGTGAGGTTATGACAGAGCCAAGTGACTTGGTGTATAGCGAGAATAGGAGAGGGCCTAGAACAGAGCCCTGGGGACACCAGTGGTGAGAGCACGTGGTGAGGAGACGGATTCTCGCCACGCCACCTGGTAGGAGCGACCTGTCAGGTAGGACGCAATCAAGCGCGGGCCGCGCCGGAGATGCCCAACTCGGAGAGGGTGGAGAGGAGGATCTGATGGTTCACAGTATTGAAGGCAGCCGATAGGTCTAGAAGGATGAGAGCAGAGGAGAGAGAGTTAGCTTTAGCAGTGCGGAGCGCCTCCGTGATACAGAGAAGAGCAGTCTCAGTTGAATGACTAGTCTTGAAACCTGACTGATTTGGATCAAGAAGGTCATTCTGAGAGAGATAGCGGGAGAGCTGGCCAAGGACGGCACGTTCAAGAGTTTTGGAGAGAAAAGAAAGAAGGGATACTGGTCTGTAGTTGTTGACATCGGAGGGATCGAGTGTAGGTTTTTTCAGAAGGGGTGCAACTCTCGCTCTCTTGAAGACGGGAGGGACGTAGCCAGCGGTCAGGGATGAGTTGATGAGCGAGGTGAGGTAAGGGAGAAGGTCACCGGAGATGGTCTGGAGAAGAGAGGAGGGGATAGGGTCAAGCGGGCAGGTTGTTGGGCGGCCGGCCGTCACAAGACGCGAGATGTCATCTGGAGAGAGAGGGGAGAAAGAGGTCAGAGCACAGGGTAGGGCAGTGTGAGCAGAACCAGCGGTGTCGTTTGACTTAGCAAACGAGGATCGGATGTCGTCGACCTTCTTTTCAAAATGGTTGACGAAGTCATCTGCAGAGAGGGAGGAGGGGGGAGGGGGAGGAGGATTCAAGAGGGAGGAGAAGGTGGCAAAGAGCTTCCTAGGGTTAGAGGCAGATGCTTGGAATTTAGAGTGGTAGAAAGTGGCTTTAGCAGCAGAGACAGAGGAGGAAAATGTAGAGAGGAGGGAGTGAAAGGATGCCAGGTCTGCAGGGAGGCGAGTTTTCCTCCATTTCCGCTCGGCTGCCCGGAGCCCTGTTCTGTGAGCTCGCAATGAGTCGTTGAGCCACGGAGCGGGAGGGGAGGACCGAGCCGGCCTGGAGGATAGGGGACATAGAGAGTCAAAGGATGCAGAAAGGGAGGAGAGGAGGGTTGAGGAGGCAGAATCAGGAGATAGGTTGGAGAAGGTTTGAGCAGAGGGAAGAGATGATAGGATGGAAGAGGAGAGAGTAGCGGGGGAGAGAGAGCGAAGGTTGGGACGGCGCGATACCATCCGAGTAGGGGCAGTGTGGGAAGTGTTGGATGAGAGCGAGAGGGAAAAGGATACAAGGTAGTGGTCGGAGACTTGGAGGGGAGTTGCAATGAGGTTAGTGGAGGAACAGCATCTAGTAAAGATGAGGTCGAGCGTATTGCCTGCCTTGTGAGTAGGGGGAAGGTGAGAGGGTGAGGTCAAAAGAGGAGAGGAGTGGAAAGAAGGAGGCAGAGAGGAATGAGTCAAAGGTAGACGTGGGGAGGTTAAAGTCGCCCAGAACTGTGAGAGGTGAGCCGTCCTCAGGAAAGGAGCTTATCAAGGCATCAAGCTCATTGATGAACTCTCCGAGGGAACCTGGAGGGCGATAAATGATAAGGATGTTAAGCTTGAAAGGGCTGGTAACTGTGACAGCATGGAATTCAAAGGAGGCGATAGACAGATGGGTAAGGGGAGAAAGAGAGAATGACCACTTGGGAGAGATGAGGATCCCGGTGCCACCACCCCGCTGACCAGAAGCTCTCGGGGTGTGCGAGAGCACGTGGGCGGACGAAGAGAGAGCAGTAGGAGTAGCGGTGTTGTCTGTGGTGATCCATGTTTCCGTCAGAGCCAAGAAGTCGAGGGACTGGAGGGAGACATAGGCTGAGATGAACTCTGCCTTGTTGGCCGCAGATCGGCAGTTCCAGAGGCTACCGGAGACCTGGAACTCCACGTGGGTCGTGCGCGCTGGGACCACCAGATTAGGGTGGCTGCGGCCATGCGGTGTGGAGCGTTTGTATGGTCTGTGCAGAGAGGAGAGAACAGGGATAGACAGACACATAGTTGACAGGCTAGAGAAGAGGCTACGCTAATGCAGAGGAGATTGGAATGACAAGTGGACTACACGTCTCGAATGTTCAGAAAGTTAAGCTTACGTAGCAAGAATCTAATTGACTAAAATGATTAAAATGATACAGTACTGCTGAGGTAGGCTAGCTGCGTTGTTGACACTACCCTAATCAAGTCGTACCGTTGAGTGTGAAGTTTCTACAATGCTGCTTATCGGGAGCTAGCTGGCTAGCTAGCAGTGTTGGTTACGTTACGTTGCGTTAGGAGAACGACAATAGCTGGCTAGCTAACCTAGAAAATCGCTCTAGACTACACAATTATCTTTGAAACAAAGACGGCTATGTAGCTAGCTATGTAGCTAGCTACGATCAAACAAATCACACCGTTGGGACTGTAATGAAATGAAGTGAAAAAGTGATACTACCTGTGGAGCGACGCGGAATGCGACCGGAATGCGAAAGTTCTATTCAGTAGACGTTGGCTGGCTATTGGCTAGCTAGGAGTGTCTCCTACGTTAAGGACGACAAAATAGCTGGCTAGCTAACCTCGGTGAATTAAGATAATCACTCTAAGACTACACACTCTAAACTACACAATTATCTTGGATACGAAGACAGCAAAGACAACTATGTAGCTATCTAATACTACACTAATCAAGTCGTTCGGTTGAGTGTGATAGTTACTACAGTGCTACGGTAGCCGGTGAACGTATGCTAGCTGGCTAGCTGCTAGGCAGATAGGAGGGCGACGAAATACGATAATAACGCAATTATCACTCTAAGACTCCACACTCTAAGCTACACAATTATCTTGGATACGAAGACAGCAAAGACAACTATGTAGCTAGCTATGTAGCTAGCTAACACTACACTAATCAAGACGTTCAGTTGAGTGTGATAGTACTACAGTGCTACGGTAGACGGTGAACGTGTTGGACAGATAGGAGACGACAGATAGGAGACGACGAAATACGATAATTACGCAATTATCTTTGATACAACGACGACTATGTAGCTAGCTAAGAGGAAATTGCTAAGATTAGACAAATCAGACCGTTGTACTATAATGAAATGTAATGAAATGTAATGAAAAAGTTATACAACCTGCAGACCGAAGCGCGGATGCGACCAGATCGCTCCAACCCGGAAGCGACTCGTAACCATGGTAACATATTGACGTAAGCTGTGTCAACAGTCAGATCACATTACCTACTGCTGGTGTAACCATGGTAACATATTGACATAAGCTGTGTCAACAGTCAGATCACATAACCTACTGCTGGTGTAACCATGGTAACATATTGACGTAAGCTGTGTCAACAGTCAGATCACATGACCTACTGCTGGTGTAACCATAGTAACATATTGACGTAAGCTGTGTCAACAGTCAGATCACGTTACCTACTGCTGGTGTAACCATGGTAACATATTGACATAAGCTGTGTCAACAGTCAGATCACATAACCTACTGCTGGTGTAACCATAGTAACATATTGACGTAAGCTGTGTCAACAGTCAGATCACATGACCTACTGCTGCTGTAACCATAGTAACATATTGACGTAAGCTGTGTCAACAGTCAGATCACATGACCTACTGCTGGTGTAACCATGGTAACATATTGACATAAGCTGTGTCAACAGTCAGATCACATGACCTACTGCTGGTGTAACCATGGTAACATATTGACATAAGCTGTGTCAACAGTCAGATCACATGACCTACTACTGGTGTAACCATGGTAACATATTGACATAAGCTGTGTCAACAGTCAGATCACATGACCTACTGCTGGTGTAACCATAGTAACATATTGATGTAAGCTGACTCAGCACAAGGCACATTGTTTGTTGTGGAACGGCAGAGGTTCTCCAACACGGTTGTAGTTCTCCGTGTTGTGTGTGTTCTCCTACAGGGGGACCTGCCAAATGGACCCGCTAAGTTCCACGTTCTCTTCCTGATGTTTGTGGCTTTGATGTTCTTGGTCAGTCTCATGTTCCTGTTGGGTTACCACTGCTGGCTGGTCGTCCAGAACCGGTCCACACTAGGTAATACACACAGCTGCCATTTTGAGGCAATAAGAGCTGCTCCACTGCATTAGCAATTTAGGTCTTCAATTTCATGGAGAAACACAGCCACTGAAATCTATTCCTCTTTCCTCCTCTGACTCTCCCTCCTCCCCTCCCTCTACTCCCACTCCCTCTCTTCCCCCCTCTCTCCTCTCATCCAGAGGCGTTCTCTGCTCCAGTCTTCACGACAGGACCAGACCGTAATGGTTTCAATGTGGGGATCAGGAGGAACCTGCAGCAGGTGTTTGGAGACAATAAGAGACTCTGGTTCCTGCCTATCTGCACCAGGTGAGACTCTAACCCTAACCTCTACCCCCTAACCTCTAGTTTCTAACCTCTAGTTTCTAACCTCTAGTTTCTAACTTCTAGTTTCTAACCTCTACCCCCAAACCTCTACCCCCTAACCTCCATCCCATTAATCCTAACCTCTACCTCATCTAACCTGACCTTTAACCCCTAGGCCTTAACCCCTAGGCCTTAACCCTTACATCGTATCCTCTACACCCTTAACCCCTAACCCTTACATCCTATCCTCTAGACCAGGGGTAATTCAACTCTGACCTTACGAGGTCCAGAGTACTGCTTGTTTTCTGTTCTACCTGATCATTAATTACACCCACCCGGTGTCCCAGGTCTAAATCAGGCCCTGGTTAGAGGGGAATCACCCACCTGGTGTCCCAGGTCTAAATCAGTCCCTGATTAGAGGGGAATCACCCACCCGGTGTCTCAGGTCTAAATCAGTCCCTGATTAGAGGGGAATCACCCACCTGGTGTCTCAGGTCTAAATCAGTCCCTGATTAGAGGGGAATCACCCACCTGGTGTCCCTGGTCTAAACCAGTCCCTGATTAGAGGGGAATCACCCACCTGGTGTCCCTGGTCTAAATGAGTCCCTGATTAAAGGGGAATCACCCACCTGGTGTCCCTGGTCTAAACCAGTTCCTGATTAGAGGGGAATCACCCACCTGGTGTCACAGGTCTAAATCAGTCCCTGATTAGAGGAGAATCAGTCCCTGGTTAGAGGGGAATCACCCACCTGGTATCCCAGGTCTAAATCAGTCCCTGATTAGAGGAGAATCACCCACCTGGTATCCCAGGTCTAAATCAGTCCCTGATTAGAGGGGAACAATTAAAACACGCTGTGGAACTGGCTTCAAAGTCCAGAGATGAGTTTGAGGGCTCCTACCCTGTTCTTAGAGATATCCTCCTGTACGTTTACAACCATTATTCCTGGAGAGATACCCTCCTGAAGGTTTATACTCCAACCCTGTTCCTGGAGAGATACCCTCCTGTAGGTTTATACTCCAACCCTGTTCCTGGAGAGATACCCTCCTGTAGGTTTTATACTCCAACCCTGTTCCTGGAGAGCTACCCTCCACAAGGGTATGTGCTCTGCCCCCTCCTGTACTCCTTGTTCACCCATGACTGCGTGGCCACGCACGCCTCCAACTCAATCATCAAGTTTGTAGACGACACAACAGTAGTAGACTTGATTACCAACAACGACGAAACGGCCTACAGGGAGGAGGTGAGGGCCCTGGTGGAGTGGTGCCAGGGATATAACCTCAACAACAGGAAGGAGCTGAGGGAGCACGCCTCTATCCACATCGACAGAACCGCAGTGGGGAAGGTGGAAAGCTTGAAGTTCCTCGACAAACGCATCACTAACAACCTCGAATGGTCCACCCACACAGACAGTGTGTTGATGAAGGCTCAACAGCGCCTCTTCAACCTCAGGAGGCTGAAGAAATTTGGCTTGTCTCCTAAGACCCTCACAAACTTTTACAGATGCACAATTACATCCTGGTACGGAAACTGTACTGCCGGCAACCGCAGGGCTCTCCAGAGGGTGGTACGGTCTGCCCCCGGTGATGCGTTGGGAAAACTACCTGCCCTCCAGGACATCTACACCACCCGATGTCACAGGAAGGCCAAAAAGATCATCAAGGACAACAACCACCCCGAGCCACTGCCTGTTCACCCCGCTATCGTCCAGAAGGCGAGGTCAGTACAGGTGCATCAAAGCTGGGACCGAGAGACGGAAGCTGTTTTTCAATGTCAAGGCCATCAGACTGTTAAAATAGCCATCACTAGCCGGCTACCACCCGGTTACTCAACCCTGCACCTTAGAGGCTGCTGTCCTATACACATAGACATGGGCTCACTGGTCACTTTGATAATGGAACACTGGTCACTTTAATAATGGAACACTGGTCACTTTAATAAGGAACACCAGTCACTTTAATAAGGAACACTAGTCACTTTAATAAGGAACACCAGTCACTTTAATAAGGAACACTAGTCACTTTAATAATGGAACACTGGTCACTTTAATAATGGAACACTGGTCACTTTGATAATGGAACACTGGCCACTTTAATAATGGAACACTGGTCACTTTAATAATGGAACACTGGTCACTTTAATAATGGAACACTAGTCACTTTAATAAGGAACACTAGTCACTTTAATAATGGAACACTGATCACTTTAATAATGGAACACTAGTCACTTTAATAATGGAACACTAGTCACTTTAATAATGGAACACTAGTCACTTTAATAAGGAACACTGGTCACTTTAATAATGGAACACTAGTCACTTTAATAATGGAACACTAGTCACTTTAATAATGGAACACTGGTCACTTTGATAATGGAACACTGGTCACTTTGATAATGGAACACTGGTCACTTTGATAATGGAACACTGGTCACTTTGATAATGGAACACTGGTCACTTTGATAATGGAACACTGGTCACTTTGATAATGGAACACTGGTCACTTTGATAATGGAACACTGGTCACTTTGATAATGGAACACTGGTCACTTTGATAATGGAACACTGGTCACTTTGATAACGGAACACTGGTCACTTTGATAACGGAACACTGGTCACTTTGATAACGGAACACTGGTCACTTTGATAACGGAACACTGGTCACTTTGATAACGGAACACTGGTCACTTTGATAACGGAACACCGGTCACTTTGATAACGGAACACCGGTCACTTTGATAACGGAACACCGGTCACTTTGATAACGGAACACCGGTCACTTTGATAACGGAACACCGGTCACTTTGATAACGGAACACCGGTCACTTTGATAAACACCGGAAACGGAACACCGTCACTTTGATAACGGAACACCGGTCACTTTGATAACGGAACACCGGTCACTTTGATAACGGAACACCGGTCACTTTGATAACGGAACACCGGTCACTTTGATAACGGAACACCGGTCACTTTGATAACGGAACACCGGTCACTTTGATAACGGAACACCGGTCACTTTGATAACGGAACACCGGTCACTTTGATAACGGAACACCGGTCACTTTGATAATGTTTACATACAGCTGTACTCCTCTCATATGTATATTCTGTATTCTGTGTGTTTGTCAATGCCACTCCAACATTGCTCGTCCTCCTGTTCATATGTTGTGAATTATTAGATATTACTGCACTGTTGAAGCTAGAAACACAAGAATTTAGTTAGATATTACTGCACTGTTGGAGCTAGAAACACAAGAATTTAGTTAGATATTACTGCACTGTTAGAGCTAGAAACACAAGAATTTCACTACACCTCAATAACATCTGTTAAATATGGACCAATAACATCTGTTAAATATGTGTATGGACCAATAATATGTGTTAAATATGGACCAATAACAGCTGTTAAATATGTGTATGGACCAATAATATGTGTTAAATATGGACCAATAACATCTGCTAAATATGGACCAATAACATCTGTTAAATATGTGTATGGACCAATAATATGTGTTAAATATGGACCAATAACATCTGCTAAATATGGACCAATAACATCTGTTAAATATGTGTATGGACCAATAATATGTGTTAAATATGGACCAATAACATCTGTTGAAGTCGGAAGTTTACATACACCTCAGCCAAAGACATTTAAACTCAGTTTTTCACAATTTAATCCTAGTAAAGATTCCCTGTCTTTGTTCAGTTAGGGACACCACTTTATTTTAAGAATGTGATATGTCAGAATAATTGTAGAGAGAATGATTAATTTCAGCTTTTATTACACATTCCCAGTGGGTCAGAAGTTTACATACACTCAATTATTATTTGGTAGCATTGCCTTTAAATTGTTTAACTTGGGTCAAACGTTTCGGGTGGCCTTCCACAAACTTCCCAAAATAAGATGGGTGGCCATTCCTCCTGGCCATTCCTCCTGACGGAGCTGGTGTAACTGAGTCAGGTTTGAAGGCCTCCTTGCTCTCGCACACTTTTTCAGTTCTGCCAACAAACTTTAGATCGGATTGAGGTCAGGGTTTGTGATGGCCACTCCAATACCTTGTCTTGTCCTTAGGCCATTTTGCCACAACTTTGGAAGAATGCTTGGGGTCATTGTCCATTTGGAAGACCCATTTGCGACCAAGCTTTAACTTCCTGACTGATGTCTTAAGATGTTGCTTCAATATATCCACATAATTTCCTCCCTCATGATGCCATCTATTTTGTGAAGTGCACCAGTCCCTCCTGCAGCAAAGTACCCCCACAACATGATGCTGCCACCCCCGTGCTTCACGGTTGGGATATTGTCTTCGGCTCGCAAGCCTCCCCCTTTTTCCTCCAAACATAACGATGGTCATTATGACCAAACAGTTCTATTTTTTGTTTCATCAGACCAGAGGACATTTCTCCAAAAAAGTATGATCTTTGTCCCCATGTTCAGTTGCAAACCGTAGTCAGGCTTTTTTATGGCGGTTTTGGAGCAGTGGCTTCTTCCTTGCTGAGTGGCCTTTCAGGTTATGTCGATATAGGACTCGTTTTACTGTGGACATAGATACTTTTGTACCTGTTTCCTCCAGCATCTTCACAAGGTCCTTTGCTGTTGTTCTGGGATTGATTTGCACTTTTAACACCACAGTACATTCATCTCTAGGAGACAGAACGCGTCTCCTTTCTGAGTGGTGTGACGGCTGCGTGGTCCCATGGTGTTTATACTTGCGTACTATTGTTTGTACAGATGAACGTGGTGCCTTCAGGCGTTTGGAAATTTCTCCCAAGGATGAACCAGACTTTTGGAAGTCTACAATTTCTGAGGTCTTTGCTGATTTCTTTTGATTTTCCCATGATGTCAAGCAAAGAGGCACTGAGTTTGAAGGTAGGCCTTGAAATACATCCACAGGTACACCTCCAATTGACTCAAATGATGTCAATTAGCCTATCAGAAGCTTTTAAAGCCATGACATCATTTTCTGGAATTTTCCAAGCTGTTTTAAAGGCACAGTCAACTTAGTGTATGTAAACTTCTGACCCACTGGAATTGTGATACAGTGAATTATAAGTTAAATAATCTGTAAACAATTGTTGGTAAAATGACTTGTGTCATGCACCAAGTAGATGTCCTAAGAGACTTACCAAAACTACAGTTTATTTAAGTTTATTTAATAACAAGAAATGTGTGGAGTGGTTGAAAAACCAGTTTTAATGACTCCAACCTCAGTGTGTGTAAACTTCTGACTTCAACTGTATGTGACCGGACCAATAATCGCATGTATTTATATAGCCCTTCTTACATCAGCTGATATCTCAAAGTGCTGTACAGAAACCCAGCCTAAAACCCCAAACAGCAAGCAATGCAGGTGTAGAAGCACGGTGGCTAGGAAAAACTCCCTAGAAAGGCCAGAACCTAGGAAGAAACCTAGAGAGGAACCAGGCTATGAGGGGTGGCCAGTCCTCTTCTGGCTGTGCCTGGTGGAGATTATAACAGAACATGGCCACGATGTTCAAATGTTCATAGATGACCAGCATGAGATTATAACAGAACATGGCCAAGATGTTCAAATGTTCATAAATGACCAACATGGTCAAATAATAATAATAATCACGGCAGTTGTCGAGGGTGCAACAGGTCAGCACCTCAGGAGTAAATGTCAGTTGGCTTTTCATAGCCGATCATTCAGAGTATCTCTACCGCTCCTGCTGTCTCTAGAGAGTTGAAAACAGCAGGTCTGGGACAGGTAGCACGTCCGGTGAACAGGTCAGGGTTCCAGAGCCGCAGGCAGAACAGTTGAAACTGGAGCAGCAGCACGGCCAGGTGGACTGGGGACAGCAAGGAGTCATCATGCCAGGTAGTCCTGAGGCTCAGGTCCTCCGAGAGAGAGAAAGAATTAGAGAGAGCATACTTAAATTCACACAGGACACCGAATAGGACAGGAGAAGTACTCCAGATATAACAAACTGACCCTAGCCCCCCCGACACATAAACTACTGCAGCATAAATACTGGAGGCTGAGACGGGAGGGGTCAGGAGACACTGTGGACCAATAACATCTGTTAAATATGGACCAATAACATCTGTTAAATATGGACCAATAACATCTGTTAAATATGGACCAATAATATGTGTTAAATATGGACCAATAACATCTGTTAAATATGGACCAATAACAGTTAAATATGTGTATGGACCAATAACAGTTAAATATGTGTATGGACCAATAACATCTGTTAAATATGGACCAATAACATCTGTTAAATATGTGTATGGACCAATAACATCTGTTAAATATGGACCAATAACATCTGTTAAATATGGACCAATAACATCTGTTAAATATGTGTATGGACCAATAACATCTGTTAAATATGGACCAATAACAGCTGTTAAATATGTGTATGGACCAATAACAGCTGTTAAATATGTGTATGGACCAATAACAGCTGTTAAATATGTGTATGGACCAATCCGATTTGTTTTAATGTGTTTCCCAGCCAAGGAGATGGCCCCGACTATGGATATTTAACCCCATCCTGTCTGTGTTTCTATTTTGCCCAGCCAAGGAGATGGCCACTACTTCCCTCTGAAGAGCCTGAGTGAATCCTCAACCTCTCTATTAGCCAATGAGGAGAAATGGGATGAGGAAGAGGAGTCAGAGGACGACAACATAAGTAAGGAGGCCAATAGGACCGATTCTTAGATGAATATCTATCAGGGAAGAATATATGATGTGGTGTCCCTAATTTACTGCTAGGTTGCATGGTGGTTCAACCTTGTGCTGTGGACAATAAAAGGCCACTCAAATGTGCAATTTTGTCAGACAACACAATGACACAGATGTCTCAAGTTTTGAAAGAGCGTGTAATTGGCATGCTGACTACAGGAATGTCCGCCAGAGCTGTTGCCGGAGAAGTTAATGTTCATTTCTCTACCATAAGCTGCCTCCAAAGTCGTTTTAGAGAATTTGGCAGTACGTCCAACCAGTCTCAAAACCGCAGACCAGGTGTAACCACGCCAGCCCAGGACCTCCACATCCGGCTTCTTCACCTGCGGGATCGTCGGTCAACAGACACCCGGACAGCTGATGAAACTGAGGAGTATTTCTGTCTGTAATAAAGTCCTTTTGTGGGGTTGGCCCAGTAGGTGGGCCTGGCTCCCCAGTGGGTTGGTCTGGCTCCCCAGTAGGTGAGCCTGGCTCCTCAGTGGGTGGGCCTTGGCCTGGCCCCCCAGTAGGTGAGCCTTGGCCTGGCTCCCCAGTAGGTGGGCCTGGCTCCCCAGTAGGTGGGCCTTGGCCTGGCCCCCCAGTGGGTGGGCCTTGGCCTGGCTCCCCAGTAGGTGGGCCTGGCTCCCCAGTAGGTGGGCCTTGGCCTGGCCCCCCAGTAGGTGGGCCTTGGCCTGGCCCCCCAGTAGGTGGGCCTTGGCCTGGCCCCCCAGTGGGTGGGCCTTGGCCTGGCCCCCCAGTGGGTGGGCCTTGGCCTGGCTCCCCAGTAGGTGGGCCTTGGCCTGGCTCCCCAGTGGGTGGGCCTTGGCCTGGCTCCCCAGTAGGTGGGCCTGGCTCCCCAGTAGGTGGGCCTGGCTCCCCAGTAGGTGGGCCTTGGCCTGGCCCCCCAGTGGGTTGGCCTGGCCCGGCTCCCCAGTAGGTGAGCCTTGGCCTGGCTCCCCAGTAGGTGAGCCTTGGCCTGGCCCCCCAGTAGGTGGGCCTTGGCCTGGCCCCCCAGTAGGTGAGCCTTGGCCTGGCCCCCCAGTAGGTGGGCCTTGGCCTGGCCCCCCAGTGGGTTGGCCTGGCCCCCCAGTAGGTGAGCCTGGCTCCCCAGTAGGTGAGCCTTGGCCTGGCTCCCCAGTAGGTGAGCCTTGGCCTGGCCCCCCAGTAGGTGGGCCTTGGCCTGGCCCCCCAGTAGGTGAGCCTTGGCCTGGCCCCCCAGTAGGTGGGCCTTGGCCTGGCCCCCCAGTGGGTTGGCCTGGCCCCCCAGTAGGTGAGCCTGGCTCCCCAGTAGGTGAGCCTTGGCCTGGCCCCCCAGTAGGTGGGCCTTGGCCTGGCCCCCCAGTGGGTTGGCCTGGCCCCCCGTGAGCCTGGCCCCCCAGTAGGTGAGCCTGGCCCCCCAGTAGGTGAGCCTATGGCCCCCCAGTACATTTACATTTAAGTCATTTAGCAGACGCTCTTATCCAGAGCGACTTACAAATTGGTGCTTTCACCTTATGACATCCAGTGGAACAGCCACTTTACAATAGTGCATCTAGGTCTTTTAAGGGGGGTGAGAAGGATTACTTTATCCTATCCTAGGTATTCCTTAAAGAGGTGGGGTTTCAGGTGTCTCCGGAAGGTGGTGATTGACTCCGCTGTCCTGGCGTCGTGAGGGAGTTTGTTCCACCATTGGGGGGCCAGAGCAGCGAACAGTTTTGACTGGGCTGAGCGGGAACTGTACTTCCTCAGTGGTAGGGAGGCGAGCAGGCCAGAGGTGGATGAACGCAGTGCCCTTGTTTGGGTGTAGGGCCTGATCAGAGCCTGGAAGGTACTGAGGTGCCGTTCCCCTCACAGCTCCGTAGGCAAGCACCATGGTCTTGTAGCGGATGCGAGCTTCAACTGGAAGCCAGTGGAGAGAGTGGAGGAGCGGGGTGACGTGAGAGAACTTGGGAAGGTTGAACACCAGACGGGCTGCGGCGTTCTGGAAGAGTTGTAGGGGTTTAATGGCACAGGCAGGGAGCCCAGCCAACAGCGAGTTGCAGTAATCCAGACGGGAGATGACAAGTGCCTGGATTAGGACCTGCGCCGCTTCCTGTGTGAGGCAGGGTCGTACTCTGCGGATGTTGTAGAGCATGAACCTACAGGAACGGGCCACCGCCTTGATGTTAGTTGAGAACGACAGGGTGCTGTCCAGGATCACGCCAAGGTTCTTAGCGCTCTGGGAGGAGGACACGATGGAGTTGTCAACCGTGATGGCGAGATCATGGAACGGGCAGTCCTTCCCCGGGAGGAAGAGCAGCTCCGTCTTGCCGAGGTTCAGCTTGAGGTGGTGATCCGTCATCCACACTGATATCTGCCAGACATGCAGAGATGCGATTCGCCACCTGGTCATCAGAGGGGGGAAAGGAGAAGATTAATTGTGTGGTCTTGTAGCATTGTGTGGTCTTGTAGCAATTGTGTGGTCTTGTAGCATCCGGTACAAGACCTGGCCCCCCAGTAGGTGAGCCTATGTCCCCCCAGTAGGTTGGCCTGGCCCCCCAGTAGGTGAGCCTATGTCCCCCCAGTAGGTTGGCCTGGCCCCCCAGTAGGTGAGCCTGGCCCCCCAGTAGGTGAGCCTGGCCCCCCAGTAGATGAGCCTATGTCCTCCCAGGCCCACCCATGGTTGCACCCCTGCCCAGGCATGTCAAATCCATAGATTAGGGCCTAATGCGTTTTTCAATTGACTGATTTCCTAGTATGAACTGTACCTCAGTAAAATTGTTGAGATTGTTGCATGTGGTGGGCGTTTTATATGGATGTTCTGTGTACTAAATGAAATTGTCAACCCCCAATCTGTGAACGATATAATACTGCCTGTCAGGGGGAAGCCACACTGAACAGGAACATAAAGGCAACATGTGAAGTGTTGGTCCCATGTTTCAGGAGCTGAAATCAAATAGATGTTCCATACACACCAAGCTTATTTCTCTAAAATTCTGTGCATACATTTGTTTACAACCCTGTTAGTGAGCATTTCTCCATGTCGCAAGGATCTGTACACAATTTCTGGAAGCTGAAAATGTCCGTTTCACGGCCTACGTACTTACCAGCCCGGTCACCCGTTGAGCATGTTTGGGATGCTCGTGTTCCAGTTCCCGCCGATATCTAGCAACTTCTCACAGCCATTAAAGAAGAGTGGGATCCTGATCAACACGATGTGAAGGAGATGTGGCATGAGGTGGTCACACCAGATACTGACTGGTTTTCTGAGCCACGCCCATACCTGTATTCTCTTTATAAAGGTTTCTGAGCCACGCCCATACCTGTATTCTCTTTATAAAGGTTTCTGAGCCACGCCCATACAGTGCCTTGCGAAAGTATTCGGCCCCCTTGAACTTTGCGACCTTTTGCCACATTTCAGGCTTCAAACATAAAGATATAAAACTGTATTTTTTTGTGAAGAATCAACAACAAGTGGGACACAATCATGAAGTGGAACGACATTTAGTGGATATTTAAAACTTTTTTAACATCAACTGAAAAATTGGGCGTCCAAAATGATTCAGCCCCCTTTAAGTTAATACTTTGTAGCGCCTCCTTTTGCTGCGATTACAGCTGTAAGTCGCTTGGGGTATGTCTCTATCAGTTTTGCACATCGAGAGACTGAAATTGTTTCCCATTCCTCCTTGCAAAACAGCTCGAGCTCAGTGAGGTTGGATGGAGAGCATTTGTGAACAGCAGTTTTCAGTTCTTTCCACAGATTCTCGATTGGATTCAGGTCTGGACTTTGACTTGGCCATTCTAACACCTGGATATGTTTATTTTTTAACCATTCCATTGTAGATTTTGCTTTATGTTTTGGATCATTGTCTTGTTGGAAGACAAATCTCCGTCCCAGTCTCAGGTCTTTTGCAGACTCCATCAGGTTTTCTTCCAGAATGGTCCTGTATTTGGCTCCATCCATCTTCCCATCAATTTTAACCATCTTCCCTGTCCCTGCTGAAGAAAAGCAGACCCAAACCATGATGCTGCCACCACCATGTTTGACAGTGGGGATGGTGTGTCCAGGGTGATGAGCTGTGTTGCTTTTACGCCAAACATAACGTTTTGCATTGTTGACAAAAAGTTCAATTTTGGTTTCATCTGACCAGAGCACCTTCTTCCACATGTTTGGTGTGTCTCCCAGGTGGCTTGTGGCAAACTTTAAACAACACTTTTTATGGATATCTTTAAGAAATGGCTTTCTTCTTGCCACTCTTCCATAAAGGCCAGATTTGTGCAATATACAACTGATTGTTGTCCTATGGACAGAGTCTCCCACCTCAGCTGTAGATCTCTGCAGTTCATCCAGAGTGATCATGGGCCTCTTGGCTGCATCTCTGATCAGTCTTCTCCTTGTATGAGCTGAAAGTTTAGAGGGACGACCAGGTCTTGGTAGATTTGCAGTGGTCTGATACTCCTTCCATTTCAATATTATCGCTTGCACAGTGCTCCTTGGGATGTTTAAAGCTTGGGAAATCTTTTTGTATCCAAATCCGGCTTTAAACTTCTTCACAACAGTATCTCGGACATGCCTGGTGTGTTCCTTGTTCTTCATGATGCTCTCTGCGCTTTTAACGGACCTCTGAGACTATCACAGTGCAGGTGCATTTATACGGAGACTTTGATTACACACAGGTGGATTGTATTTATCATCATTAGTCATTTAGGTCAACATTGGATCATTCAGAGATCCTCACTGAACTTCTGGAGAGAGTTTGCTGCACTGAAAGTAAAGGGGCTGCCCAATTTTTCAGTTTTTGATTTGTTAAAAAAGTTTGAAATATCCACTAAATGTCGTTCCACTTCATGATTGTGTCCCACTTGTTGTTGATTCTTCACAAAAAACTACAGTTTTATATCTTTATGTTTGAAGCCTGAAATGTGGCAAAAGGTCGCAAATTTCAAGGGGGCCGAACCTGTATTCTCACTGTACCTGTAGGCACTGTAGGCACTGTACCTGTATTCTCTTTTTAAAGGTTTCTGAGCCACGCCCATACCTGTATTCTCTTTTTAAAGGTATCTGAGCCACGCCCATACCTGTATTCTCTTTATAAAGGTATCTGGGACCAACCGATGCATACCTGTATTCTCTTTATAAAGGTTTCTGAGCCACGCCCATACCTGTATTCTCTTTATAAAGGTATCTGAGCCACGCCCATACCTGTATTCTCTTTATAAAGGTTTCTGAGCCACGCCCATACCTGTATTCTCTTTATAAAGGTTTCTGAGCCACGCCCATACCTGTATTCTCTTTATAAAGGTTTCTGAGCCACGCCCATACCTGTATTCTCTTTATAAAGGTTTCTGAGCCACGCCCATACCTGTATTCTCTTTATAAAGGTTTCTGAGCCACGCCCATACCTGTATTCTCTTTATAAAGGTATCTGGGACCAACAGATGCATACCTGTATTCCCAGCCATGTGAAATCCATAGATTAGGGCCTAATGATACATTTATTTAAATAGAAATATTCCTCATATGGACTGTAACTCAGTCAAATCTTAGAAATTGTTGTGTGTGTGTGGGGGGGTGGTTGAACTTTGAAATAAACAATGTTCCTGTATGAATCTGTATTTTCCAGGTGGTGACGGGGATCCCTCTGTTACCGTGGAGATGGAGAAGAGGAGTAGGATCACTTTATGGACTTTATAAACGGTGCAGTGGGTGTTGTGCCCCGAGGAGGCAGACAGACCCTGAGGAGGCAGACAGACCCCGAGGAGGCACAGATACACGGAAGACCTCAACGTGCAGCCAAAACGTTCTTAGACGTCACCTTCTCAATATCAGGAAGAGTTTTCAGTTCACCATGAAGACAATGTTAGGGGAACAGAAGTCCATTAATATTATGTCACAGTACACGATTGTTTTAAGAGAAAGACCATGTCTAGCACTGTCTCCTTACTTCTGTTGTCTCTCTACTACTGTTGTCTCTGTCTCTCTACTTCTGTTGTCTCCGTCTCTCTACTTCTGTTGTCTCTGTCTCTCTACTTCTGTTGTCTCTGTCTCTCTACTTCTGTTGTCTCTGTCTCTCTACTTCTGTTGTCCCTACTTCTGTTGTCTCTGTCTCCCTACTTCTGTTGTCTCTCTACTTCTGTTGTCTCTGTCTCCCTACCTCTCCTGTATTATTGTGTATATTATATAGTACTAGGCTGCTAGCTAGCTTTTCATTTCTCGCCTGTATTTTGTTAATGTAAATAGCTTTGTGATTTACATCTTTAAATGAAAAGAGCTCTATAAATGTATTATCATTATTCCATATGCAGGGTCCTTAAGGCCCAATCAGAATGGAGAAAGACCATTAAAACCATGTGTATTTGTTGTCATCTTAGGGCCATGTACCTGTCGTTCCTTTGTAAAGATGCTGCCCAAATCCAATGTCACGTGCGCCGAATACAACAGGTGTAGACCTCACAGTGAAATGCTGAATACAACAGGTGTAGACCTCACAGTGAAATATTGAATACAACAGGTGTAGACCTTACAGTGAAATGCTGAATACAACAGGTGTAGTAGACCTTACAGTGAAATGCTGAATACAACAGGTGTAGTAGACCTTACAGTGAAATACTGAATACAACAGGTGTAGTAGACCTTACAGTGAAATGCTGAATACAACAGGTGTAGACCTTACAGTGAAATGCTGAATACAACAGGTGTAGACCTCACAGTGAAATACTGAATACAACAGGTGTAGTAGACCTCACAGTGAAATACTGAATACAACAGGTGTAGTAGACCTCACAGTGAAATGCTGAATACAACAGGTGTAGTAGACCTCACAGTGAAATGCTGAATACAACAGGTGTAGTAGACCTCACAGTGAAATGCTGAATACAACAGGTGTAGACCTTACAGTGAAATACTGAATACAACAGGTGTAGACCTTACAGTGAAATACTGAATACAACAGGTGTAGACCTCACAGTGAAATGCTGAATACAACAGGTGTAGACCTCACAGTGAAATACTGAATACAACAGGTGTAGACCTCACAGTGAAATACTGAATACAACAGGTGTAGTAGACCTTACAGTGAAATGCTGAATACAACAGGTGTAGTAGACCTCACAGTGAAATGCTGAATACAACAGGTGTAGTAGACCTCACAGTGAGATGCTGAATACAACAGCTGTAGTAGACCTTACAGTGAAATACTGAATACAACAGGTGTAGTAGCCCTTACAGTGAAATGCTGAATACAACAGGTGTAGTAGACCTCACAGTGAAATACTGAATACAACAGGTGTAGTAGACCTCACAGTGAGATGCTGAATACAACAGCTGTAGTAGACCTTACAGTGAAATACTGAATACAACAGGTGTAGTAGCCCTCACAGTGAAATGCTGAATACAACAGGTGTAGTAGACCTTACAGTGAAATGCTGAATACAACAGGTGTAGACCTTACAGTGAAATACTGAATACAACAGGTGTAGACCTTACAGTGAAATGCTGAATACAACAGGTGTAGTAGACCTCACAGTGAAATGCTTACAAGCCCTTAACCAACAACAGTGCAGTTTATGAAAATAAACAAAATATTTAAAATAAATAAATGAGCAACAATAACAATGTGGAGGCTATATACAGGGGCTACCGGTACAGAGTCAATGTGGAGGCTATATACAGGGGGTACCAGTACAGAGTCAATGTGGAGGCTATATACAGGGGCTACCGGTACAGAGTCAATGTGGAGGCTATATACAGGGGGTACCGGTACAGAGTCAATGTGGAGGCTATATACAGGGGGTTACGGTACAGAGTCAATGTGGAGGCTATATACAGGGGGTACCGGTACAGAGTCAATGTGGAGGCTATATACAGGGGGTACCGGTACAGAGTCAATGTGGAGGCTATATACAGGGGGTACCGCTACAGAGTCAATGTGGAGGCTATATACAGGGGGTACCGCTACAGAGTCAATGTGGAGGCTATATACAGGGGGTACCGCTACAGAGTCAATGTGGAGGCTATATACAGGGGGTACCGCTACAGAGTCAATGTGGAGGCTATATACAGGGGGTACCGCTACAGAGTCAATGTGGAGGCTATATACAGGGGGGTACCGCTACAGAGTCAATGTGGAGGCTATATACAGGGGGTACCGGTACAGAGTCAATGTGGAGGCTATATACAGGGTGTTCCGGTACAGAGTCAATGTGGAGGCTATATACAGGGTGTTACGGTACAGAGTCAATGTGGAGGCTATATACAGGGGGTACCGGTACAGAGTCAATGTGGAGGCTATATACAGGGTGTTACGGTACAGAGTCAATGTGGAGGCTATATACAGGGGGTACCGGTACAGAGTCAATGTGGAGGCTATATACAGGGTATTACGGTACAGAGTCAATGTGGAGGCTATATACAGGGTATTACGGTACAGAGTCAATGTGGAGGCTATATACAGGGTATTACGGTACAGAGTCAATGTGGAGGCTATATACAGGGTATTACGGTACAGAGTCAATGTGGAGGCTATATACAGGGGGTATTACGGTACAGAGTCAATGTGGAGGCTATATACAGGGGGTTACGGTACAGAGTCAATGTGGAGGCTATATACAGGGGTACTGGTACAGAGTCAATGTGGAGGCTATATACAGGGGTACTGGTACAGAGTCAATGTGGAGGCTATATACAGGGGGTACTGGTACAGAGTCAATGTGGAGGCTATATACAGGGTATTACGGTACAGAGTCAATGTGGAGGCTATATACAGGGGGTTACGGTACAGAGTCAATGTGGAGGCTATATACAGGGTATTACGGTACAGAGTCAATGTGGAGGCTATATACAGGGGTTACGGTACAGAGTCAATGTGGAGGCTATATACAGGGGTATTACGGTACAGAGTCAATGTGGAGGTTATATACAGGGTGTTACGGTACAGAGTCAATGTGGAGGTTATATACAGGGTGTTACGGTACAGAGTCAATGTGGAGGCTATATACAGGGGTTACGGTACAGAGTCAATGTGGAGGCTATATACAGGGGTACGGTACAGAGTCAATGTGGAGGCTATATACAGGGGTACCAGTACAGAGTCAATGTGGAGGCTATATACAGGGGTACCAGTACAGAGTCAATGTGGAGGCTATATACAGGGGGTACCGGTACAGAGTCAATGTGGAGGCTATATACAGGGTACCAGTACAGAGTCAATGTGGAGGTTATATACAGGGGGTACCGGTACAGAGTCAATGTGGAGGCTATATACAGGGTGTTACGGTACAGAGTCAATGTGGAGGCTATATACAGGGTATTACCAGTACAGAGTCAATGTGGAGGCTATATACAGGGTACAGGTACAGAGTCAATGTGGAGGCTATATACAGGGGTACTGGTACAGAGTCAATGTGGAGGCTATATACAGGGTGTTACGGTACAGAGTCAATATGGAGGTTATATACAGGGGGTACCGGTACAGAGTCAATGTGGAGGCTATATACAGGGTGTTACGGTACAGAGTCAATGTGGAGGCTATATACAGGGGGTACCAGTACAGAGTCAATGTGGAGGCTATATACAGGGGTACAGGTACAGAGTCAATGTGGAGGCTATATACAGGGGGTACTGGTACAGAGTCAATGTGGAGGCTATATACAGGGTGTTACGGTACAGAGTCAATATGGAGGTTATATACAGGGGTACCGGTACAGAGTCAATGTGGAGGCTATATACAGGGTATTACGGTACAGAGTCAATGTGGAGGCTATATACAGGGGTACTGGTACAGAGTCAATGTGGAGGCTATATACAGGGTGTTACGGTACAGAGTCAATATGGAGGTTATATACAGGGTACCGGTACAGAGTCAATGTGGAGGCTATATACAGGGGTACCGGTACAGAGTCAATGTGGAGGCTATATACAGGGTATTACGGTACAGAGTCAATGTGGAGGCTATATACAGGGTATTACGGTACAGAGTCAATGTGGAGGCTATATACAGGGGGTACCGGTACAGAGTCAATGTGGAGGCTATATACAGGGGGTACCAGTACAGAGTCAATGTGGAGGCTATATACAGGGGGTACCAGTACAGAGTCAATGTGGAGGCTATATACAGGGGGTACCGGTACAGAGTCAATGTGGAGGCTATATACAGGGGGTACCGGTACAGAGTCAATGTGGAGGTTATATACAGGGGGTACCGGTACAGAGTCAATGTGGAGGCTATTTACAGGGGGTACCGGTACAGAGTCAATGTGGAGGCTATATACAGGGGGTACCAGTACAGAGTCAATGTGGAGGCTATATACAGGGGGTACCGGTACAGAGTCAATGTGGAGGCTATATACAGGAGGTACCAGTACAGAGTCAATGTGGAGGTTATATACAGGGGTACCAGTACAGAGTCAGTGTGGAGGCTATATGCAGGGGTTACGGTACAGAGTCAATGTGGAGGCTATTTACAGGGGTACCGGTACAGAGTCAATGTGGAGGCTATATGCAGGGGGTACCGGTACAGAGTCAATGTGGAGGCTATTTACAGGGGTACCAGTACAGAGTCAATGTGGAGGCTATATACAGGGGGTACCAGTACAGAGTCAATGTGGAGGCTATATACAGGGGTACCAGTACAGAGTCAATGTGGAGGCTATATACAGGGGGTACCAGTACAGAGTCAATGTGGAAGCTATATACAGGGGGTACCAGTACAGAGTCAATGTGGAGGCTATATACAGGGGGTACCAGTACAGAGTCAATGTGGAGGCTATATACAGGGGGTACCAGTACAGAGTCAATGTGGAGGCTATATACAGGAGGTACCGGTACAGAGTCAATGTGGAGGCTATATACAGGGGGTACCGGTACAGAGTCAGTGTGGAGGCTATATGCAGGGGGTACCGGTACAGAGTCAATGTGGAGGCTATTTGCAGGGGGTACCAGTACAGAGTCAATGTGGAGGCTATATACAGGGGGTACCGGTACAGAGTCAATGTGGAGGCTATTTACAGGGGGTACCGGTACAGAGTCAATGTGGAGGCTATATACAGGGGGTACCAGTACAGAGTCAATGTGGAGGCTATATACAGGGGTACCAGTACAGAGTCAATGTGGAGGCTATATACAGGGGTACCAGTACAGAGTCAATGTGGAGGCTATATACAGGGGGTACCAGTACAGAGTCAATGTGGAGGCTATATACAGGGGTACCAGTACAGAGTCAATGTGGAGGCTATATACAGGGGGTACCAGTACAGAGTCAATGTGGAGGCTATATACAGGGGTACCAGTACAGAGTCAATGTGGAGGCTATATACAGGGGGTACCGGGACAGAGTCAATGTGGAGGCTATATACAGGAGGTACCAGTACAGAGTCAATGTGGAGGTTATATACAGGGGGTACCCGTACAGAGTCAGTGTGGAGGCTATATGCAGGGGGTACCGGTACAGAGTCAATGTGGAGGCTATTTACAGGGGGTACCAGTACAGAGTCAATGTGGAGGCTATATACAGGGGGTACCAGTACAGAGTCAATGTGGAGGCTATATACAGGGGGTACCAGTACAGAGTCAATGTGGAGGCTATATACAGGGGGTACCGGTACAGAGTCAATGTGGAGGCTATATACAGGGGGTACCGGGACAGAGTCAATGTGGAGGCTATATACAGGAGGTACCAGTACAGAGTCAATGTGGAGGTTATATACAGGGGGTACCCGTACAGAGTCAGTGTGGAGGCTATATGCAGGGGGTACCGGTACAGAGTCAATGTGGAGGCTATTTACAGGGGGTACCAGTACAGAGTCAATGTGGAGGCTATATACAGGGCGTACCGGTACAGAGTCAATGTGGAGGCTATTTACAGGGGTACCAGTACAGAGTCAATGTGGAGGCTATATACAGGGGGTACCAGTACAGAGTCAATGTGGAGGCTATATACAGGGGTTACCAGTACAGAGTCAATGTGGAGGCTATATACAGGGGGTACCAGTACAGAGTCAATGTGGAGGCTATATACAGGGGGTACCAGTACAGAGTCAATGTGGAGGCTATATACAGGGGGTACCAGTACAGAGTCAATGTGGAGGCTATATACAGGGGGTACCAGTACAGAGTCAATGTGGAGGCTATATACAGGGGTACCGGTACAGAGTCAATGTGGAGGCTATATACAGGAGGTACCGGTACAGAGTCAATGTGGAGGCTATATACAGGGGGTACCGGTACAGAGTCAGTGTGGAGGCTATATGCAGGGGGTACCGGTACAGAGTCAATGTGGAGGCTATTTACAGGGGGTACCAGTACAGAGTCAATGTGGAGGCTATATACAGGGGTACCGGTACAGAGTCAATGTGGAGGCTATTTACAGGGGTACCAGTACAGAGTCAATGTGGAGGCTATATACAGGGGGTACCAGTACAGAGTCAATGTGGAGGCTATATACAGGGGTACCAGTACAGAGTCAATGTGGAGGCTATATACAGGGGTACCAGTACAGAGTCAATGTGGAGGCTATATACAGGGGTACCAGTACAGAGTCAATGTGGAGGCTATATACAGGGGTACCAGTACAGAGTCAATGTGGAGGCTATATACAGGGGGTACCGGTACAGAGTCAATGTGGAGGCTATATACAGGGGGTACCGGTACAGACTCAATGTGGAGGCTATATACAGGGGGTACCGGCCGGTACAGAGTCAATGTGGAGGCTATATACAGGGGGTACCGACCGGTACAGAGTCAATGTGGAGGCTATATACAGGGGGTACCGGTACAGAGTCAATGTGGAGGCTATATACAGGGGGTACTGGTACAGAGTCAATGTGGAGGCTATATACAGGGGGTAGTGAGTCAATGTGGAGGCTATATACAGGGGGGTACAGAGTCAATGTGGAGGCTATATACAGGGTATTACGGTACAGAGTCAATGTGGAGGCTATATACAGGGTATTACGGTACAGAGTCAATGTGGAGGCTATATACAGGGTATTACGGTACAGAGTCAATGTGGAGGCTATATACAGGGGGTACCAGTACAGAGTCAATTTGGAGGCTATATACAGGGGGTACCGGTACAGAGTCAATGTGGAGGCTATATACAGGGGGTACCGGTACAGAGTCAATGTGGAGGCTATATACAGGGGGTAGTGAGTCAATGTGGAGGCTATATACAGGGGGTAGTGAGTCAATGTGGAGGCTATATACAGGGTATTACGGTACAGAGTCAATGTGGAGGCTATATACAGAGGTTACCGGTACAGAGTCAATGTGGAGGATATATACAGGGGGTACCGGTACAGAGTCAATGTGGAGGCTATATACAGGGGGTACAGAGTTAATATGGAGGCTATATACAGGGGGTACCGGTACAGAGTCAATGTGGAGGCTATATACAGGGGGTACCAGTACACAGGGTATTACGGTACAGAGTTAATATGGAGGCTATATACAGGGGGTACCAGTAGAGTTAATATGTGGGGCACCAGTTAATCAAGGTAATATATACATGGAGGTAGAATTATTAAAGTGACTATGCATAGAGTGGGAGCAATGGAAATAGTCTGGGTAGACATTTGATTAGATGTTCAGCAGTCTAATGGCTTGGGGGGTAGAAGCTGTTGAGAAGCCTCTTGGCCCTAGACTTGGCGCTCCGGTACTGCTTGCTGTGCGGTAGCAGAGAGGACAGTTTATGACTAGGTTGGCTGGAGTCTCTGGACATATTTAGGGCCTCCCACTGACACCGCCTGGTATAGAGGTCCTGGATGGCAGGAAGCTTGACCCCAGTGATGGTAGTGCGAACAGCCCAGTACCTCTGAAGTGCCTTGTGGCCGAGTAGTTTCCATACCAGGTAGTGATGCAACCCGTCAGGATGCTCTTGATGGTGCTGCTGTAAACCTTTTGAGGATCTGAGGACCCCATGCCAGATCTTTTCAGTCTCTTGAGGGGGAATAGGTTTTGTCGTGCCCTCTTCACAACTGTCTTGGTGTGCTTGGACCATGATAGTTTGTTGGTGATGTGGACACCAAGGAACCTGAAGCTGCTCCACTACAGAAGCAGACCCTAGTTCCTACTCCTTAGCTTAGGTAGTCAGTCCCTGGTCCCAAATGGCACCCTATTACCCATAAGGCTCTGGTCAAAACTAGTGCACTGTATAGGGAATAGGGCTCTGGTCAAAACTAGTGCACTGTATAGGGAATAGGGCTCTGGTCAAAACTAGTGCATTGTATAGGGAATAGGGCTCTGGTCAAAACTAGTGCACTGTATAGGGAATAGGGCTCTGGTCAAAACTAGTGCCCTGTATAGGGAATGCCATTTGGGATGCAATCTTGGGGAGGGGCTAAGGGCCTTGTCTGGACCGGGCCAAAGCTGTTATCAAGGTAGGTCTAGTGCTGTCTGTCTCAAGCGGTTCAGACTGCTGACCCTAGGTCAGGCTCCTGTGCCTGTAATGTGTTATAGAAGGCAGAACTGACCCTAGGATCAGGCTCCTGTGGATGTAATGTGTTGTAGAAGGCAGAACTGACCCTAGGTCAGGCTCCTGTGGATGTAATGTGTTGTAGAAGGCAGAACTGACTGATCTAGGATCAGGCTCCTGTGGATGTAATGTGTTGTAGAAGGCAGAACTGACTGACCCTAGGTCAGGCTCCTGTGGATGTAATGTGTTGTAGAAGGCAGAACTGACCCTAGGATCAGGCTCCTGTGGATGTAATGTGTTGTGGAAGGCAGAACTGACCCCAGGTCAGGCTCCTGTGGATGTAATGTGTTGTAGAAGGCAGAACTGACCCTAGGTCAGGCTCCTGTGGATGTAATGTGTTGTGGAAGGCAGAACTGACCGTAGGTCAGGCTCCTGTGGATGTAATGTGTTATAGAAGGCAGAACTGACCCCAGGTCAGGCTCCTGTGGATGTAATGTGTTGTGGAAGGCAGAACTGACCCCAGGTCAGGCTCCTGTGGATGCAATGTGTTGTAGAAGGCAGAACTGACCCTAGGTCAGGCTCCTGTGGATGTAATGTGTTGTGGAAGGCAGAACTGACCCTAGGTCAGGCTCCTGTGGATGTAATGTGTTATAGAAGGCAGAACTGACCCTAGGTCAGGCTCCTGTGGATGTAATGTGTTGTGGAAGGCAGAACTGACCCTAGGTCAGGCTCCTGTGGATGTAATGTGTTATAGAAGGCAGAACTGACCCTAGGTCAGGCTCCTGTGGATGTAATGTGTTGTGGAAGGCAGAACTGACCCTAGGTCAGGCTCCTGTGGATGTAATGTGTTATAGAAGGCAGAACTGACCCTAGGTCAGCACTCCTACTCAGATGCTTGATACATATGCCCCTTTGTGTGTATTTACATTGGTTTAACATCATGATGAAATGATTCAATACGGCTGTTGTTACAACTAAGACATCTGCTCTGTACAGACAGAAACTAGTTATTGATTATTTCATCTCTTCTATTCAGCAAAAATGTTCCTGATGTTGTCAATGTTTAATTTACAATCATATCTGTGTATGTGACTGATTGTCTGTGTATGTGACTGTGAGAATGATTGTCTGTGTATGTGACTGTGAGAATGATTGTCTGTGTATGTGACTGTGGAAATGATTGTCTGTGTATGTGACTGTGGAAATGATTGTCTGTGTATGTGACTGTGTGAATGATTGTCTGTGTATGTGACTGTGTGAATGATTGTCTGTGTATGTGACTGTGAGAATGATTGTCTGTGTATGTGACTGTGAGAATGATTGTCTGTGTATGTGACTGTGTGAATGATTGTCTGTGTATGTGACTGTGGGAATGATTGTCTGTGTATGTGACTGTGAGAATGATTGTCTGTGTATGTGACTGTGAGAATGATTGTCTGTGTATGTGACTGTGTGAATGATTGTCTGTGTATGTGACTGTGTGAATGATTGTCTGTGTATGTGACTGTGAGAATGATTGTCTGTGTATGTGACTGTGGGAGAGAGTGAAGAGAGGATGGACCTTCATGGAGAGGAGGTGGTGTTTGGGTCAGCAGTTTACTGGTCTTCCCATCACTGAGAGGAGGTGGTGTTTGGGTCAGCAGTTTACTGGTCTTCCCATCACTGAGAGGAGGTGGTGTTTGGGTCAGCAGTTTACTGGTCTTCCCATCACTGAGAGGAGGTGGTGTTTGGGTCAGCAGTTTACTGGTCTTCCCATCACTGAGAGGAGGTGGTGTTGTACTATGTTGCTGATCATCATACTGACTGACACTGAAATGACCTTTTACTCCTGATCACTTCTGGTTCCTGTTTTATTCATCATTCCAACAGGAGATCAACACAATCACTACCTGAGTCACATGACTGGATAAATCTGTCAAACTGATGCGGTTTCATGTCTGAACTCCTCTATTCAATGGGGCGGCAGGATAGCCTAGTGGTTCGAGCGTTGGACTAGTAACCGAAAGGTTGCAAGTTCAAATCCCCGAGCTGACAAGGTACAAATCTGTCGTTCTGCCCCTGAACAGGCAGTTAACTCACTGTTCCTAGGCCGTCATTGAAAATAAGAATTTGTTCTTAACTGACTTGCAGAAGTTCAGCACTGATGCCCAATCGGAATTTAAAGACGACGTTCCCACGTTGGCGGAGACTGCACGCGTCGGCCCCACGTTGGCGGAGACTGCACGCGTCGGCCCCACGTTGGCGGAGACTGCACGCGTCGGCCCAATGGGAAATGACCTGTACATTTCTATTGTAACACTTCAGGACCCAGGCTCAATAGAGCCCCGAATCCTTCCCTGTAAGTAGTGGGTCAATGCATTCCGTTTGAGGTCAAGTTTGTTCTGCAGAAACATTAAGGCGATATGGTGGGCAGTATTTTGACATTCTGTCAATAGGAGGGTAGGAGCCGCAGTAGGAGGGGGGAGGGTAGGAGCCGCAGTAGGAGGGTAGGGACCGCAGTAGGAGGGTAGGAACCGCAGTAGGAGGGGGAGGGTAGGAGCCGCAGTAGGAGGGGGTAGGAACCGCAGTAGGAGGTAGGAACCACAGTAGGAGGGGGAGGGTAGGAGCCGCAGTAGGAGGGGGAGGGTAGGAGCCGCAGTAGGAGGGGGAGGGTAGGAACCGCAGTAGGAGGGGGAGGGTAGGAGCCGCAGTAGGAGGGTAGGGACCGCAGTAGGAGGGTAGGAACCGCAGTAGGAGGGGGGAGGGTAGGAGCCGCAGTAGGAGGGTAGGAACCGCAGTAGGAGGGTAGGAACCACAGTAGGAGGGGGGAGGGTAGGAGCCGCAGTAGGAGGGGGAGGGTAGGAGCCGCAGTAGGGAGGGGGAGGGTAGGAACCGCAGTAGGAGGGGGAGGGTAGGAGCCGCAGTAGGAGGGTAGGAACCGCAGTAGGAGGGGGAGGGTAGGAGCCGCAGTAGGGAGGGTAGGAACCGCAGTAGGAGGGGGAGGGTAGGAGCCGCAGTAGGAGGGTAGGAACCGCAGTAGGAGGGGGAGGGTAGGAGCCGCAGTAGGAGGGGGAGGGGGTAGGAGGGGGGAACCGCAGTAGGAGGGGGAGGGTAGGAGCCGCAGTAGGAGGGTAGGAACCGCAGGGAGGGGGAGGGTAGGAGCCGCAGTAGGAGGGGGAGGGTAGGAACCGCAGGGAGGGGAGGGGGAGGGTAGGAGCCGCAGTAGGAGGGTAGGAACCGCAGTAGGAGGGGGAGGGTAGGAGCCGCAGTAGGAGGGGGAGGGTAGGAACCGCGGTAGGAGGGGAGGGTAGGAACCGCAGTAGGAGGAGGGAGGGTAGGAACCGCGGTAGGAGGGGAGGAACCGCAGTAGGAGGGGGAGGGTAGGAACCGCGGTGGAGGGGAGGAACCGTAGTAGGAGGAGGGAGGGTAGGAACCGCAGTAGGAGGGGGAGGGTAGGAACCGCAGTAGAGGGAGGGTAGGAACCGCAGTAGGGGGAGGGTAGGAACCGCAGTAGGAGGGGGAGGGTAGGAACCGCAGTAGGAAAGGGGAGGGTAGGAACCGCAGTAGGAAGGTAGGAACCGCAGTAGGAGGGGGAGGGTAGGAACCGCAGTAGGAGGGGGAGGGTAGGAACCGCAGTAGGAGGGGGAGGGTAGGAACCGCAGTAGGAGGGGGAGGGTAGGAACCGCAGTAGGAGGGGGAGGGTAGGAACCGCAGTAGGAGAAGGGGAGGGTAGGAACCGCAGTAGGAGGGAGGGTAGGAACCGCAGTAGGAGGGTAGGAACCGCAGTAGGAGGGGGAGGGTAGGAACCGCAATTGGAGGGGGAGGGTAGGAACCGCAGTAGGAGGGGGAGGGTAGGAACCGCAGTAGGAGGGGGAGGGTAGGAACCGCAGTAGGAGACGGGGAGGGTAGGAACCGCAGTAGGAGAAGGGGAGGGTAGGAACCGCAGTAGGAGGGTAGGAACCGCAGTAGGAGGGAGGGTAGGAACCGCAGTAGGAGGGTAGGAACCGCAGTAGGAGGGTAGGAACCGCAGTAGGAGGGGGGAGGGTAGGAACCGCAGTAGGAGGGGGGAGGAGGGAAGGAACAGAGGTAGGAGGGGAGGAAGTGGTAGATGTACACTAGCATCACATCAGATAAGAACACATACTGTAGATAATGAAGTTAGGACTCAGTAACATCACATCTAAACAGTTTATTTTTTTTATTCACACTGATATTAGGGATGAGTGGTCTGGTCTGGTCTAGCGTGGTGTGGTCTGGTCTAGCGTGGTGTGGTCTGGTCTAGCGTGGTGTGGTCTGGTCTAGCGTGGTGTGGTCTGGTCTAGCGTGGTGTGGTCTGGTCTAGTGTGGTGTGGTGGTCTAGCGTGGTGTGGTGGTCTAGCGTGGTGTGGTCTGGTCTAGTGTGGTCTGGTCTGGTCTAGCGTGGTGTGGTCTGGTCTAGCGTGGTGTGGTGGTCTAGTCTGGTGTGGTCTGGTCTAGCGTGGTGTGGTCTGGTCTAGCGTGGTGTGGTCTAGTCTGGTGTGGTCTGGTCTAGCGTGGTGTGGTCTGGTCTAGCGTGGTGTGGTGGTCTAGTCTGGTCTGGTCTAGTGTGGTGTGGTCTGGTCTAGTGTGGTGTGGTGGTCTAGCGTGGTGTGGTCTGGTCTAGCGTGGTGTGGTGGTCTAGCGTGGTGTGGTCTGGTCTAGCGTGGTGTGGTGGTCTAGCGTGGTGTGGTCTGGTCTAGCGTGGTGTGGTGGTCTAGCGTGGTGTGGTGGTCTAGCGTGGTGTGGTCTGGTCTAGCGTGGTGTGGTCTGGTCTAGCGTGGTGTGGTCTGGTCTAGCGTGGTGTGGTCTGGTCTAGCGTGGTGTGGTCTGGTCTAGCGTGGTGTGGTCTGGTCTAGCGTGGTGTGGTCTGGTCTAGCGTGGTGTGGTCTGGTCTAGCGTGGTGTGGTCTGGTCTAGCGTGGTGTGGTCTGGTCTAGCGTGGTGTGGTCTGGTCTAGCGTGGTGTGGTCTGGTCTAGCGTGGTGTGGTCTGGTCTAGCGTGGTGTGGTCTGGTCTAGCGTGGTGTGGTCTGGTCTAGCGTGGTGTGGTCTGGTCTAGCGTGGTGTGGTCTGGTCTAGCGTGGTGTGGTCTGGTCTAGCGTGGTGTGGTCTGGTCTAGCGTGGTGTGGGTGGTCTGGTCTAGCGTGGTGTGGTCTGGTCTAGCGTGGTGTGGTGGTCTGGTGTGGTGTGGTCTGGTCTAGTGTGGTGTGGTGGTCTAGCGTGGTGTGGTGGTCTAGTGTGGTGTGGTGGTGTGGTCTGGTCGTGTGGTGTGGTGGTCTAGCGTGGTGTGGTCTGGTCTAGCGTGGTGTGGTCTGGTCTAGCGTGGTGTGGTCTGGTCTAGCGTGGTGTGGTCTGGTCTAGCGTGGTGTGGTCTGGTCTAGCGTGGTGTGGTCTGGTCTAGCGTGGTGTGGTGGTCTAGCGTGGTGTGGTGGTCTAGTGGTGGTGGTCTAGGTGGTGTGGTCTGGTCTAGCGTGGTGTGGTCTGGTCTAGTGGTGTGGTCTGTGGTGGTGGTGGTCTGGCGTGGTGTGGTCTGGTCTAGCGTGGTGTGGTCTGGTCTAGCGTGGTGTGGTCTGGTCTAGCGTGGTGTGGTCTGGTCTAGCGTGGTGTGGTCTGGTCTAGCGTGGTGTGGTCTGGTCTAGTGTGGTGTGGTCTGGTCTAGCGTGGTGTGGTCTGGTCTAGCGTGGTGTGGTCTAGCGTGGGGTGGTCTGGTCTAGCGTGGGGTGGTCTAGCGTGGTGTGGTCTGGTCTAGCGTGGTGTGGTCTGGTCTAGCGTGGTGTGGTCTGGTCTAGCGTGGTGTGGTCTGGTCTAGCGTGGTGTGGTCTGGTCTAGCGTGGTGTGGTCTGGTGTGGTGTGGTCTGGTCTAGCGTGGTGTGGTGGTCTAGCGTGGTGTGGTGGTCTAGCGTGGTGTGGTGGTCTAGCGTGGTGTGGTGGTCTAGCGTGGTGTGGTCTGGTCTAGCGTGGTGTGGTCTGGTCTAGCGTGGTGTGGTCTGGTCTAGCGTGGTCTGGTCTAGCGTGGTGTGGTCTGGTCTAGCGTGGTGTGGTCTGGTCTAGCGTGGTGTGGTGGTCTAGCGTGGTGTGGTCTGGTCTAGCGTGGTGTGGTGGTCTAGCGTGGTGTGGTGGTCTAGCGTGGTGTGGTGGTCTAGCGTGGTGTGTCCATTTGTCATTCTGTGCCAAAGTATTTCTGTCCAAAGTGTGTGGGGGCGACCGGGTGCAGCTCTGTGGTGAGCAGGGTGATCTCTGGGAACTCTTGGAGGATGGCCTTGGCTCCTGGAGAGATGGAGATGAAGAGAGAAAGAGAGAGAGGATGATGTGTTACCTACCGTGTGGAGTGGAGAAGAGAGAGAGAGGATGATGATGTGTTACCTACCGTGTGGAGTGGAGAAGAGAGAGAGAGGATGATGTGTTACCTACCGTGGAGGAGAGAGAGAGGATGATGTGTTACCTACCGTGTGGGGTGGAGAAGAGAGAGAGAGGAGGACCTACCGTGTGGGGTGGAGAAGAGAGAGAGGAGGATGATGTGTTACCTACCGTGTGGGGTGGAGAAGAGAGAGAGGAGGATGATGTGTTACCTACCGTGTGGGGTGGAGAAGAGAGAGAGGAGGATGATGTGTTACCTACCGTGTGGGGTGGAGAAGAGAGAGAGGAGGATGATGTGTTACCTACCGTGTGGGGTGGAGAAGAGAGAGAGGAGGATGATGTGTTACCTACCGTGTGGGGTGGAGAAGAGAGAGAGGAGGATGATGTGTTACCTACCGTGTGGGGTGGAGAGAGAGAGAGGAGGATGATGTGTTACCTACCGTGTGGGGTGGAGAAGAGAGAGAGGAGGATGATGTGTTTGGGTTGGAGTCCATGCTCAATCAACACTTGCACTGCCTCGATCACTGTGTTACCTGTACCTGGGACACACACACACACACTGTTACCTGTACCTGGGACACACACACCAACATACACTGTTACCTAGACACACACACACCAACATACACTGTGTTACCTAGACACACACACACCAACATACACTGTGTTACCTAGACACACACACACACCAACACACACTGTGTTACCTAGACACACAGTTCAGTGCTAAAGTGCATGATGAGTCATTTTGAGACCTGAAGACTTCATTCAGTAAGATACCGGAGATACCGTACAGCGGTACCGGTCCATTATGTTACTCAGCGGTACCGGTCCATTATGTTACTCAGCGGTACCGGTCCATTATGTTACTCAGCGGTACCGGTCCATTATGTTACTCAGCGGTACCGGTCCATTATGTTACTCAGCGGTACCGGGTCATTATGTTACTCAGCGGTACCGGGTCATTATGTTACTCAGCGGTACCGGTCCATTATGTTACTCAGCGGTACCGGTCCATTGTTACTCAGCGGTACCGGTCCATTATGTCACTCAGCGGTACCGGTCCATTATGTCACTCAGCGGTACCGGCCCATTATGTCACTCAGCGGTACCGGTCCATTATGTCACTCAGCGGTACCGGTCCATTATGTCACTCAGCGGTACCGGTCCATTATGTTACTCAGCGGTACCGGTCCATTATGTTACTCAGCGGTACCGGTCCATTATGTTACTCAGCGGTACCGGTCCATTATGTTACTCAGCGGTACCGGTCCATTATGTTACTCAGCGGTACCGGATCAATATGTTACTCAGCGGTACCGGTCCATTGTTACTCAGCGGTACCGGGCCATTATGTTACTCAGCGGTACCGGGTCTACTCAGCGGTACCGGGTCATTATGTTACTCAGCGGTACCGGTCCATTATGTTACTCAGCGGTACCGGTCCATTATGTTACTCAGCGGTACCGGTCCATTATGTTACTCAGCGGTACCGGGTCATTATGTTACTCAGCGGTACCGGGTCATTATGTTACTCAGCGGTACCGGGTCATTATGTTACTCAGCGGTACCGCTGTGTGTTATTATGTTATAACTAAGTCTATGATTTGATAGAGCAGTCTGACTGAGCGGTGGTAGGCAGCAGGGCTCGTATTTCTGTGTGTTATTATATTATAACTAAGTCTATGATTATGTTACTAGCGGTCTGGGTCATTATGTTACAGTCTGACTGCGGTAGGCAGCAGCTGTGTGTTATTATATTATAACTAAGTCTATGATTTGATAGAGCAGTCTGACTGAGCGGTGGTAGGCAGCAGCAGGCTCGTATTTCTGTGTGTTATTATATTATAACTAAGTCTATGATTTGATAGAGCAGTCTGACTGAGCGGTGGTAGGCAGCAGCAGGCTCGTATTTCTGTGTGTTATTATATTATAACTAAGTCTATGATTTGATAGAGCAGTCTGACTGAGCGGTGGTAGGCAGCAGCAGCAGGCTCGTATTTCTGTGTGTTATTATATTATAACTAAGTCTATGATTTGATAGAGCAGTCTGACTGAGCGGTGGTAGGCAGCAGCAGGCTCGTATTTCTGTGTGTTATTATATTATAACTAAGTCTATGATTTGATAGAGCAGTCTGACTGAGCGGTGGTAGGCAGCAGCAGGCTCGTATTTCTGTGTGTTATTATATTATAACTAAGTCTATGATTTGATAGAGCAGTCTGACTGAGCGGTGGTAGGCAGTGTGTGTTATTATATTATAACTAAGTCTATGATTTGATAGAGCAGTCTGACTGCAGCAGCAGGCTCGTATTTCTGTGTGTTATTATATTATAACTAAGTCTATGATTTGATAGAGCAGTCTGACTGAGCGGTGGTAGGCAGCAGCAGTGTGTTATTATATTATAACTAGTCTATGATTTGATAGAGCTCGTATTTCTGTGTGTTATTATATTATAACTAAGTCTATGATTTGATAGAGCAGTCTGACTGAGCGGTGGTAGGCAGCAGCAGTCTGACTGAGCGGTGGTAGGCAGCAGCAGTCTGACTGAGCGGTGGTAGACAGCAGCAGTCTGACTGAGCGGTGGTAGGCAGCAGCAGCAGGCTCGTATTTCTGTGTGTTATTATATTATAACTAAGTCTATGATTTGATAGAGCAGTCTGACTGAGCGGTGGTAGACAGCAGCAGTCTGACTGAGCGGTGGTAGACAGCAGCAGTCTGACTGAGTGGTGGTAGGCAGCAGCAGTCTGACTGAGCGGTGGTAGGCACCAGCAGTCTGACTGAGCGGTGGTAGGCAGCAGCAGCAGGCTCGTATTTCTGTGTGTTATTATATTATAACTAAGTCTATGATTTGATAGAGCAGCCTGACTGAGCGGTTGTAGGCAGCAGCAGGCTCATAAGCATTCATTCAAACACCACTTTCCTGCGTTTGCCAGCAGCTCTTAGCAATGCTTGAAGCACAGCGCTGTTTATGACTTCAAGTCTATCAACTCCCGAGATTAGGGGCTGGCAATACTAAAGTGCCTATAAGAACATCCAATAGTCAAAGGTATATGAAATACAAATGGTATAGAGAGAAATAGTCCTATAATTCCTATATTAACGTCAACCTAAAACGTCTTAACTGGGAATATTGAAGACTCATGTTAAAAGGAACCACCAGCTTACATATGTTCTCATGTTCTGACAGTTGAAGTCAGATGTTTACATAAACCTTCGCCAAATACGTTTAAACTCTGTTTCACAATTCCTGACATTTAATCCAGGTAAATATTCCCTGTCTTAGGTCAGTTAAGATCACCACTTTATTTTAAGAATGTGAAATGTCAGAAAAATAGTAGACAATAATTTCAGCTTTTATTTCTTTCATCACATTCCCAGTGGGTCAGAAGTTGACATACACTCAATTAGTATTTGGTAGCATTGCCTTTAAATTGTTTAACTTGGGTCAAACGTTTTGGGTAGCCTTCCACAAGCTTCTCACAATAAATTGGGTGAATTTTGGCCCATTCCTCCTGACAGTGCTGGTGTAACCAAGTCAGGTTTGTAGGCCTCTTTGCTCTCACACGCTTTTTCAGTTCTGCCCACACATTTTCTATAGGATTGAGGTCAGGGCTTTGTGATGGACACTCCAATACCTTGACTTTGTTGTCCTTAAGCCATTTTGCCACAACTTTGGAAGTATGCTTGAGGTCATTGTCCATTTGCGACCAAGCTTAAACTGATGTCTGAGATGATGCTTCAATATATCCACATAATGTTCCTACCTCATGATGCCATCTATTTTGTGAAGTGCACCAGACCCTCCTGCAGCAAAGCACCCCCACAGCATGATGTTGCCACCCCCGTGCTTCACGGTTGGGATGGTGTCCTTCGGCTTGCAAGCCTCCCCCTTTTTCCTCCAAACATAACGATGGTCATTATGGCCAAACAGTTCTATTTTTGTTTCATCAGACCAGAGGACATTTCTCCAAGAAGTACGATCTTTGTCCCCATGTTCAATTGCAAACAGTAGTCTGGCTTTTTTATGGTGGTTTTGGAGCAGTGGCTTCTTCCTTGCTGAGCGGCCTTTCAGGTTATGTCGATATAGGACTCATTTTACTGTGGATATAGATACTTTTGTACCTGTTTCCTCCATCTTCACAAGGTCCTTTGCTGTTGTTCTGGGATTGATTTGCACTTTTCGCACAAAGTACGTTCATCTCTAGGAGACAGAATGCTTCTCCTTCCTGAGCGGTATGACGGCTACGTGGTCCCATGGTGTCTATACTTGCATACTATTGTTTGTACAGATGAACATGGTACCTTCAGGCGTTTGGAAATTGCTCCCAAGAATGACCAGACTTGTGGAAGTCTACAATATGTTTTCTGAGGTCTTGGTTGATTTTCCCATGATGTCAAGCAAAGAGGCACTGAGTTTGAAGGTAGGCCTTGAAATACATCCACAGGTACACCTCCAATTGACTCTCATTATGAGAGAGGGGACAGACACATTGACGGGTATCTCATTATGTCAGAAGCTTATAAAGCCGTGACATCATTTTCTGCAATTTCCAAGCTGTTTAAAGGCACAGTCAACTTAGTGTATGTAAACTTCTGACCCACTGGAATTGTGATACAGTGAATTAGAAGTGAAATAATCTGTCTGTAAACAATTGTTGGTAAAATGACTTGTGTCATGCACCAAGTAGATATCCTAACAGACTTGCCTAACCGATTTGTGGAGTGGTTGAAAAACGAGTTTTAATGACTTCAACCTAAGTGTATGTAAACCCTAGTTATCATTACTCAGTACTGGTACCCTGTGTATATAACCTAGTTATCATTACTCAGTACTGGTACCCTGTGTATATAACCTAGTTATCATTACTCAGTACTGGTACCCTGTGTATATAACCTAGTTATCATTACTCAGTACTGGTACCCTGTGTGTATAGCCCAGTTATCTTTACTCAGTACTGGTACCCTGTGTATATAACCTAGTTATCATTACTCAGTACTGGTACCCTGTGTATATAACCTAGTTAACATTACTATATACTAGTACCCTGTGTATATAACCTAGTTATCATTACTGGTACCCTGTGTATATAACCTAGTTAACATTACTATATACTAGTACCCTGTGTATATAACCTAGTTATCATTACTGGTACCCTGTGTATATAACCTAGTTAACATTACTCAGTACTGGTACCCTGTGTATATAACCTAGTTATCATTACTCAGTACTGGTACCCTGTGTATATAACCTAGGTATCATTACTCAGTACTGGTACCCTGTGTATATAACCTAGTTATCATTACTCAGTACTAGTACCCTGTGTATATAACCTAGTTATCATTACTCAGTACTGGTACCCTGTGTATATAACCTAGTTAACATTACTATATACTAGTACCCTGTGTATATAACCTAGTTATCATTACTCAGTACTGGTACCCTGTGTATATAACCTAGTTATCATTACTCAGTACTGGTACCCTGTGTATATAACCTAGTTATCATTACTCAGTACTGGTACCCTGTGTATATAACCTAGTTATCATTACTCAGTACTGGTACCCTGTGTATATAACCTAGTTATCATTACTCAGTACTGGTACCCTGTGTATATAACCTAGTTATCATTACTCAGTACTGGTACCCTGTGTATATAACCTAGTTATCATTACTCAGTACTGGTACCCTGTGTATATAGCCATGTTATCATTGACTCAGTACTGGTACCCTGTGTATATAGCCTAGTTATCATTACTCAGTACTGGTACCCTGTGTATATAGCCCAGTTATCTTTACTTACTTTATGTTCTCATGTTCTGAGGAACTTAAATGGTTTTACACAAAATACACTTTTACTTTCTTCTCCAACACTGTTTTTTGCATTACTTAAACCAAATTGAACAGGTTTCATTATTTATTTAATTGATGTATTATATTAAGTTAAAATAAAAAAGTTAATTCAGTATTGTTGTAATTGTAATATTATTACAAATATATATAAAAATCGTCTAATCGGTATCTGCTTTATTGGGTCCTCCAATAATCGGTATCCGCATTGAGAAATCATAAATCGGTCTAGACAGGTGTTCACCTTTCCCAGATTGAACCGTTTGGCCTGAATGCCAAGTCTGGAGGGAAGCATGGTGGTGGCACCATCCCTACGGTGAAGCATGGTCGTGGCACCATCCCTACGGTGAAGCATGGTGGTGGCACCATCCCTACGGTGAAGCATGGTGGTGGCACCATCCCTACGGTGAAGCATGGTGGTGGCAGCATCATGCTGTGGAGATGTTTTTCAGTGGCAGGGACTGGGAGACTAGTCAGGATCAAGGGAAAGATGAACAGAGCAAAGTACAGAGAGTTCCTTGATGAAAACCTGCGCCAGAACTCGGAGGAGAGTGGGGCGAAGATTCACCTTCCAACAAGACAACAACACTAAACACACAGCCAAGACAACGCAGGAGTGGCTTCAGGACAAGTCTTTGAAAGTCCTTGAGTAGCCCAGCCTTAAACCTGACCTGAAAATAGCTGTGCAGCAACACTCTCCATCCAACCTGACAGAGCTTGAAAAGGATCTGCAGAGAAGAATAGGAGAAACTCTCCAAATACAGGTGTGCCAAGCTTTTAGCATCATACACAAGACTTGAGGCTGTAATTGCTGCCAAAGGTGCTTCAACAAAGTGCTGAGTAAAGGGTCTGAATACTTATGTAAATGTTTTTTTTTGCAACAATTTCTAAAAACCTGTTTTTGCTTTGTCATTATGGGGTATTGTGATGTCATTATGGGGTATTGTGATGTCATTATGGGGTATTGTGATGTCATTATGGGGTATTGTGATGTCATTGTGGGGTATTGTGATGTCATTATGGGGTATTGTGATGTCATTATGGGGTATTGTATGTAGTTTGATGGGGAAAAAACGATTTAATCCATTTTAGAATAAGGCTGTAATGTAACCGAAAGGTTGCAAGATCGAATCCCCGAGCTGACAAGGTACAAATCTGTCGTTCTGCCCCTGAACAAGACAGTTAAACCCATTGTTCCTAGGCCGTCATTGAAAATAAGAATTTGTTCTTTACAGACTTATCTATCTAATATCTATAGTTAATGACGACATGTTAACAACAGGAACTTTTTCAACTATTTCATTATTTGCCTGGCTGAAAAAAACTCCAGGATTAGGAAAAATGACCCAACATTCAAGACATCTGTAATATCTTCCCCTTTTGACAGAGATCTTTTTTACTTACTCAGTATTGGGTACATGAGCAGCACCTTCCTCCTGTTTATGTCTGGGGGGAACTTAGCATAGTAGACCTTAGCTTCCTGGGTCTCTTCATCACTCTGGATCAGGATCTTCCCGATGCGAATGGACCTACAACAGTCCCTCAGACCCTGCTCCATGGCCTCACCTGGGGGATGGACAGACACAGGTCCCTAAAGAGGTCAGGTATGTGAAATAACATGAAAAAAAAGCAGAAAAAGAGGACATTTTTTCAGTAGAGGGGGGAATACCAGACTCACCACTTCTCATGATGCTGACTCCACAGTTACCTCTCTCAAACTTTACACCTTCATACATGTGTCCTGTTGAGAGATGAAGCAGAATGTCAAAATCAAATCAAAATCAAATGTATTTGTCATTAGCAGATGTTAATGCGAGTGCTTCTTCTAGTTCCGACAATGCAGTAATAAAATAACCAACGAGTAATCTAACTAACAATTCCAAAACTACTACCTTATACACACAAGTGTAAAGGGATAAAGAATATGTACATAAAGATATATGAATGAGTGATGGTACAGAGCGGCATAGGCAAGATGCAGTAGATGGTATCGAGTACAGTATATACATATGAGATGAGTAATGTAGGGTATGTAAACATTATATTAAGTAGCATTGTTTAAAGTGGCTAGTGATATATTTTACATCAATTCCCATTATTATTAATTTAATTTATTATTATGTGTGTAAGGGGTCAGCGTGTAATTAGGGCGTCCACCCACAGTGCTCAGAATGACAGAAATCGTATTTAGAATATGGTAATTCATAATAAACAGAACATGCAAGTCGAGGATGCAACGATGTGAGGTAAGCAGGAATCAGGAGGATAGAATTATGGTCAGATTTGCCAAGTGGAGGACGAGGGAGTAAAGGTGGTCTAGAGTTATGAGGTAAATCGGATGTCAGTTTCCCTGCATTAAAGTCCCCGGCCACTAGGAGGTGCCGCCTCAATGAGCATTTTCCTGTTTGCTCATTGTCACTGTAATTTCATAATTCCAATATGTTGTTTTCTTTAATTGAATTCACTTAGTCTATTTTATGAGAATTTGTAAGATTCTTATTTGCATAAAATAGACAGAGACCAGTCTTATCAAATATAGATAATAGTATTTATTCTCGGAGCGCGCTGCCATGTAACCACGAACAACAGTTTATATACAAAATATGACGTCACAGGTCATAAAAATATTCTTTCTCCCAACAGTTCAAAAGTTCATTCGAGATAAACCTTCTGAAGTCTTCATCCATCACCATTCAGCAGACAGTTCCAGCTAATGGAAAACCTAAGAAAACACACACTGCCTTATCTAAACATCCCAGAGCTAAGTGGAGTGGGTTCAACCATAGGTTAACGACCCTTTCTGCTTTACTTAAAACAACCCACTTCCAGTCTTCTCCAACCTGGCTGGAATGGTATTTATTTAATTTAATTACCCCCTGTTTCAGGCTCCACAATCCCTCACTTATGAATTCATATTGTTAATCAGATATAATAAAACAGAGTATAAGTTTACTGAGTTACAGTTCTATTTAAAATGGGGATATTGTTTAGTCATTATTCATAAAATTCCTAACAATCATTGAGTGCAGTCTTAGTGCCAGCATCGGTCTGTGGTGGTAGACAGCTACGAAGAATATAGATGAGAACTCTTTTGGTAAATAGTGTGGTCTACAGCTTATCATGAGATACTCTACCTCAGGCGAGCAAAACCTCGAGACTTCCTTAGATTTCGTGCACCAGCTGTTGTTGACAAATATACATAGACCACCACCCTCACAGTCGTACCAGAGGCTGCTGTTCTATCCTGCCGATACAGTGTATAAACCACCAGCTGTATGTTATTCATGTCGTCGTTCAGCCACGACTCAGTGAAACATAAGATATCACAGTTATTATTGTCCCGTTGGATATACGCGCCCGTATTTAGTCTGTTTTATTATCCAATGATTGTACGTTGGCTAATAGGACCGATGGAAAAGGCCTACTACCCACTCGCCATCGGATCCGTGTCTTTCTCCTGTGAATGATGGGGTTGAGGGCCTTGTCGGGTGTCTGGAGTAAATCCTTCGCGTCCGACTCGTTAAAAAACGTATTCCAGTACAGGGTGAGGTGAGTAATCGCTGTCCTGATATCTAGAAGCTCATTTCGGTCACAAGAGACGGTGGCAGAAACATTATGTACAAAATAAGTTACGCTAAAAAACACACAATTAGGGACCGTAAAAAACACACAATTAAGGGACCGTAAAAAACACACAATTAAGGGACCGTAAAAAACACACAATTAGGGACCGTAAAACAGCAGCCATTATTATTCCATGTGACAGAGATGGAAAAAAAGCCTTTAGATATTTAGAAAATAGATCTAATAGGCTACTTTGAAGAAAGGTAAGACATGCCTCATACGTATCAATACGTTCACATTTCAAACAATTATTGGGGCGGCAGTTTGTACTACCAGGGTACGGGAGTCGTTTGTAGAGAGTATAGAGATATTGGGGCGGCAGGGTAACCTAGTGGTTAGAGCGTTGGACTAGTAACTGAAAGGTTGCAAGTTCAAATCCCCGAGCTGACAAGGTACTGCCCCTGAACAGGCAGTTAGTTAACCCACTGTTCCTAGGCCGTCATTGAAAATAAGAATTTGTTCTTAACCGACTTGCGTAGTTAAATAAAGGTAAAAAAAAAAAAAAAAAAAAAAGGTTTTCAAAGTGCCTACTGCCTCCAGCTCATTGCGAAGTGCTGATAAAGAATGCCGTCTGTTGACATTTCATGTTCAAAACAACCGGGGAGAAAATTATTTTTGAACGGACTGCTAGGAATTCCAACACGGGAACGCCGCCCTCTTCCTAGAGCTCTGACGTTCCGACCCGAAGATCACCGACGTCATGATTTGACCTCCTATTTGTCCAAGTTCCCACCAGGTGCTGCAGCAGCTCTCTGTCTGACAAACTTTCCACTCAAAGGCTCAATTTAATTCCACTAAATTATGCAAATGCCCCTGTAGACCGATAAGCATGTCATCTGGTATTTCCATCAATGAAGAAGCTATAAAACATTATTTCACAATGGGATTGTTTTTCTTCTTCTCTCAGACAATTGGACTGCGCCAATTTCATTCATATAAAGACAGCTAACGGAAACTCTGCTATAGGAGTGGTCACAGTGCACTCTGGGTAGGGGTTAGGGAGTAAGAGTCGGTACCTGTAGGAGTGGTCACAGTGCACTCTGGGTAGGGGTTAGGGAGTAAGAGTCGGTACCTGTAGGAGTGGTCACAGTGCACTCTGGGTATGGGTTAGGGAGTAAGAGTCGGTACCTGTAGGAGTGGTCACAGTGCACTCTGGGTAGGGGTTAGGGAGTAACCAGTCTGATAGGAGTGGTCACAGTGCACTCTGGGTAGGGGTTAGGGAGTAAGAGTCGGTACCTGTAGGAGTGGTCACAGTGCACTCTGGGTAGGGGTTAGGGAGTAAGAGTCGGTACCTGTAGGAGTGGTCACAGTGCACTCTGAGTAGGGGTTAGGGAGTAAGAGTCAGTACCTGTAGGAGTGGTCACAGTGCGCACTCTGGGTAGGGGTTAGGAGTAAGAGTCACCTGTAGGAGTGGTCACAGTTTGCACTCTGGGTAGGGGTTAGGGAGTAAGAGTCGGTACCTGTAGGAGTGGTCACAGTGCACTCTGAGTAGGGGTTAGGAGCTCTCAGGTACCTGTAGGAGTGGTCACAGTGCACTCTGAGTAGGGGTTAGGGAGTAAGAGTCGGTCCTGTAGGAGTGGTCACAGTGCACTCTGAGTAGGGGTTAGGGAAGCATAAGTCATACCTGTAGGAGTGGTCACAGTGCACTCTGGGTAGGGGTTAGGGAGTAAGAGTCGGTACCTGTAGGAGTGGTCACAGTGCACTCTGGGTAGGGGTTAGGGAGTAAGAGTCGGTACCTGTAGGAGTGGTCACAGTGCACTCTGAGTAGGGGTTAGGGAGTAAGAGTCGGTACCTGTAGGAGTGGTCACAGTGCACTCTGAGTAGGGGTTAGGGAAGTACAGAGTCAGTACCTGCTAGAGTGGTCGCGGCGTCTGGTACGAGGTGCACTCTGGGTAGGGGTTAGGGAGTAAGAGTCAGTACCTGTAGGAGTGGTCACAGTGCACTCTGGAGTAGGGGTTAGGGAGTAAGAGTCAGTACCTGTAGGAGTGGTCACAGTGCACTCTGAGTAGGGGTTAGGGAGTAAGAGTCGGTACCTGTAGGAGTGGTCACAGTGCACTCTGAGTAGGGCAGCTGGTTCAGTCCTTCTTCCACCACCAGTCTGATCTGAGGAGGAAGATCAACAGTTTCAACTCTTCATGCTCTTTTTTCCATGAAATGAACGACTGTAGTTACTAGCTAGCTGATGACTTCTTAAAAGGAATCTTACCAGTCGGTCTGCACAGAACACAAAATCCCCTCTGCTGGTTGTCCTGGAAAACACAAACAAACATAATTTGTCCTGCTGAGTCCACAGCATCTTGTTACCTTGCTTCCACGTCTGAGTTGAGGCCACACACACGGCGCCGGAGAAGATGGCTGATGTTTTTACATGTTCCTAACCGATTGTCATTTTATGTTTATGTTTTTTTTGCGTTGTTTGTAACTTATTGTGTACATAATGTTGCTGCTACCTTCTCTTATGTGGTCCAAAAATAACTTCTGGACATCAGAACAGCGATTACTCACCACAGACTGGCAGAAGCTTTTGTTTTTCCTTTAACGAGTCAGACGAGCCTGACATACTGCTTTCCCGGGAACAAAACCCAAATCCCCGTCATTTGCGTGAAGAAAAGAGGATGGAGGTCGGGGTGCCTTCTGAGAATTCATAGGCGATTGAATAAATCCCCCTTGCCTTCTGTCCTACTAGCTAATCATTGGAAAATAAAATCAATGACCTACGAGGAAAATTAAACTACCAACTGTGATATCTTATGCTTCACAGAGTGGTGGCTGAACGACGACATTATCAACATACAGCTGGCTGGTTATACGCTGTACCAGCAGGGTAGAACAGCGGCGTCTGGTAAGACAAGGTAAGACAGGATAGAACAGCGGCGTCTGGTAAGACGAGGTAAGACAGGGTAGAACAGCGGCGTCTGGTAAGACGAGGTAAGACAGGGTAGAACAGCGGCGTCTGGTAAGACAGGATAGAACAGCGGCGTCTGGTAAGACGAGGTAAGACAGGGTAGAACAGCGGCGTCTGGTAAGACAGGATAGAACAGTAAGACAGGATAGAACAGCGGCGTCTGGTAAGACGAGGTAAGACAGGGTAGAACAGCGGCGTCTGGTAAGACGAGGTAAGACAGGGTAGAACAGCGGCGTCTGGTAAGACGAGGTAAGACAGGGTAGAACAGCGGCGTCTGGTAAGACAGGGTAGAACAGCGGCGGTAAGACGGTAAGACAGGGTAGAACAGCGGCGTCTGGTAAGGTAAGACAGGGTAGAACAGCGGCGTCTGTAAGACAGGGTAGAACAGCGGCGTCTGGTAAGACGAGGTAAGACAGGGGTAAGACAGGGTAGAACAGCGGCGTCTGGTAAGACAGCGGGCGTCTAAGGTAAGACAGGAAGACAGAACAGCGGCGTCTGGTAAGACAGGATAGAACAGCGGTGTCTGGTAAGACAGGGTAGAACAGCGGCGTCTGGTAAGACGAGGTAAGACAGGGTAGAAGACAGGAAGACAGGATAGAACAGCGCGTCTGGTAAGACAGGGACAGGGTAGAACAGCGGCGTCTGGTAAGACGAGGTAAGACAGGGTAGAACAGCGGGCGTCTGGTAAGACAGGGACAGGGTAGAACAGTGGTAAGACGTCTGGTAAGACAGGATAGAACAGCGGCGTCTGGTAAGACACGGTAAGACAGGGTAGAACAGCGGCGTCTGGTAAGACAAGGTAAGGGTAGAACAGGGTAGAACAGCGGGTAGAACGTCTGGTAAGACGAGGTAAGACAGGGTAGAACAGCGGCGTCTGGTAAGACAGGATAGAACAGCGGCGTCTGGTAAGACAAGGTAAGACAGGGTAGAACAGCGGCGTCTGGTAAGACGAGGTAAGACAGGGTAGAACAGCGGCGTCTGGTAAGACAAGGTAAGACAGGGTAGAACAGCGGCGTCTGGTAAGACAGGATAGAACAGCGGCGTCTGGTAAGACAGGGTAGAACAGCGGCGTCTGGTAAGACAAGGTAAGACAGGGTAGAACAGCGGCGTCTGGTAAGACAAGGTAAGACAGGGTAGAACAGCGGCGTCTGGTAAGACAGGAAGACAGGGTAGAACAGCGGCGTCTGGTAAGACAAGGTAAGACAGGGTAGAACAGCGGCGTCTGGTAAGACAAGGTAAGACAGGGTAGAACAGCGGCGTCTGTTAAGACAGGATAGAACAGCGGCGTCTGGTAAGACGAGGTAAGACAGGATAGAACAGCGGCGTCTGGTAAGACAGGGTAGAACAGCGGCGTCTGGTAAGACAGGGTAGAACAGCGGCGTCTGGTAAGACAAGGTAAGACAGGATAGAAAGACAGGGTAGAACGGCGTCTGGTAAGACAAGGTAAGACAGGATAGAACAGCGGCGTCTGGACAAGGTAAGACAGGATAGAACAGCGGCGTCTGGTAAGACAGGATAGAACAGCGGCGTCTGGTAAGACAGGATAGAACAGCGGCGTCTGGTAAGACAGGATAGAACAGCGGCGTCTGGTAAGACAAGGTAAGACAGGATAGAACAGCGGCGTCTGGTAAGACAAGGTAAGACAGGATAGAACAGCGGCGTCTGGTAAGACAGGATAGAACAGGGTAGAACAGCGGCGTCTGGTAAGACAGGGTAGAACAGCGGCGTCTGGTAAGACAAGGTAAGACAGGGTAGAACAGCGGCGTCTGGTAAGACAAGGTAAGACAGGATAGAACAGCGGCGTCTGGTAAGACAGGATAGAACAGCGGCGTCTGGTAAGACAGGATAGAACAGCGGCGTCTGGTAAGACAGGATAGAACAGCGGCGTCTGACAAGGTAAGACAGGATAGAACAGTAAGACAGGATAGAACAGCGGCGTCTGGTAAGACAAGGTAAGACAGGATAGAACAGCGGCGTCTGGTAAGACAGGGTAGAACAGCGGCGTCTGGTAAGACAGGATAGAACAGCGGCGTCTGGTAAGACGAGGTAAGACAGGATAGAACAGCGGCGTCTGGTAAGACGAGGTAAGACAGGATAGAACAGCGGCGTCTGGTAAGACAAGGTAAGACAGGATAGAACAGCGGCGTCTGGTAAGACAAGGGGGCAGCAGACTAATGCTTAAATGTAAACAACAGCTGGTGATATCTGAGGAAGTGTCGAGGTTTTGCTCGCCTGAGGTAGAGTATCTCATGATAAGCTGTAGACCACACTATTTACCTAGAGAGTTTATCTGTGTATTTCGTAGCTGTCTACATACCACCAGACTGCTGCTGACACCAAGACAGCACTCAATGAGCTGTATACCACCATAAGCAAACAGGAAACCGCTCACTCAGAGACGGCACTCCTAGTGGCCGGGGACTTTAATGCAAATTTCTATCTTCATGTTAAATGTGCAACCAGAGGGGGGGGGGACTAACTCTAGACCACCTTTAACCCCCACACAGAGATGCGTACAAAGCTCTCCCTCGCCCTCCATTTGGAAAATCTGACCATAACTCTATCCTCCTGATTCCTGCTTACAAGCAAAAAATGTGAGTAACATTCACAAGACCACAGGGCCAGACGGATTACCAGGGTGTGTACTGCGAGCATGCGCTGACCAACTGGCAAGTGTCTTCACTGACATGTTCAACCTCTCCCTGTCTGGAGTCTGTGATACCAACATGTTTCAAGCAGACCACCATAATCCCTGTGCCCAAGAACACGAAGGTAACCTGCCTAAATGACTACCAACCTGTAGCACTCAGGTCTGTAGCCATGAAGTGCTTTGAAAGGCTGGTCATGGCTCACATCAACGCCATTATCCCAGAAACACTAGACCCACTCCAATTTGCACACTGCCCTAACACATCTACACATGATGCGATCTATATTGCACTCCACACTGCCCTTTCCCACCTGGACAAAAGGAAAACTAATGTGAGAATGCTGTTCATTGACTACAGCTGAGCATTCAGCACCATAGTGCCCTTAAAGCTCATCACTAAGCTAAGGACCCTGGGACTAAACACCTCCCTCTGCAACTGGATCATGGACTTCCTGATGGGCCGCCCCCAGGTGGGAAGGGTAGGTAACAACACATCTGCCACGCTGATCCTCAACATAGGGGCGCCTCAGGGGTGCGTTCTCAGGCCCCTCCTGTACTCCCTGTTCATTCATGACTGCACGGCCAGGCACGACTCCAACACCATCATTAAGTTTGCCAATGACGAGACAGCCTATAGGGAGGTCAGCGACCTGTACATGCGGTGCCAGGACCTCTCCCTCAACGTGATCAAGACAAAGGAGATGATTGTAGACTACAGGAAAAGGAGGACCAAGCACACCCCCATTCTCATCGACAGGGCTGTAGTGGAGCAGGTTGAGAGCTTCAATTTCCTTGGTGTCCACATCACCAACAAACTAACATGGTTCAAGCACACCAAGACAGTCATGAAGAGGGCACGACAAAACCTATTCCCCTCAGGAGACTGAAAAGATTTGGCATCGGGTCCTCAGATCCTCAAAAGGTTCAACAGCTGCACCATGGTTGCATCACTGCCTGTTATGGCAACTGCAAGGCAGTACAGAGGGTAGTGAGTACGGCCCAGTACATCACTGAGGCCAAACTTCCTGCCATCCAGGACCTCTATACCAGGCGGTGTCAGAGGAAAGCCCTAAAAATGGTCAAAGACTCCAGCCACCCTAGTCATACACTGTTCTCTCTGCTACCGCACGGCAAGCGGTACCGGAGCACCAAGTCTAGGTTCAAGAGGCTTCTAAACAGCTTCTACCCCCAAGCCATAAGACTCCTGAACATCTAATCGAATGCATTTCCCCCCCCCCCCTCTTTTTACTCCACTGCTCCTGTTATCTATGTATAGTCACTTTAATAACTCTACCTACGTGTACATATTACCTCAATTACCTTGACTAATCGGTGCCCCTGCACATTGACTCGTTATCCTCCTGTATATAGTCTCGCTATTGTTATTTTACTGCTGCTCTTCAATTACTCGTTACTTTTATTTCTTATAATACATTTTTTTCAACTGCATTGTTGGTTAGGGGCTGGTAAGTCAGCATTTCACTGTACACCTATAGTATTCAGCATTTCACTGTGAGGTCTACTACACCTGTTGTATTCAGCATTTCACTGTAAGGTCTACTACACCTGTTGTATTCAGCATTTCACTGTAAGGTCTACTACACCGGTTGTATTCAGTATTTCACTGTGAGGTCTACTACACCTGTTGTATTCAGCATTTCACTGTGAGGTCTACTACACCTGTTGTATTCAGCATTTCACTGTAAGGTCTACTACACCTGTTGTATTCAGCATTTCACTGTAAGGTCTACTACACCTGTTGTATTCAGCATTTCACTGTAAGGTCTACTACACCTGTTGTATTCAGCATTTCACTGTGAGGTCTACTACACCTGTTTTATTCAGCATTTCACTGTGAGGTCTACTACACCTGTTGTATTCAGCATTTCACTGTGAGGTCTACTACACCTGTTGTATTCAGCATTTCACTGTGAGGTCTACACCTGTTGTATTCAGCATTTCACTGTGAGGTCTACTACACCTGTTGTATTCAGCATTTCACTGTGAGGTCTACTACACCTGTTGTATTCAGCATTTCACTGTGAGGTCTACTACACCTGTTGTATTCAGCATTTCACTGTAAGGTCTACTACACCTGTTGTATTCGGCGCATGTGGCAAAAAAACATTTGATTTCAAACACTATGTAGCCAAATAAAAACATGATCACCAAGTCAAACACTTACTTGTCTCTGATGATGGTCTGTAATTCTAGTATCTGACTGTTAAGAGGAAGCAGTTTCAGTTGAGGTCCAAGGTTTAACACATCTGGGCCGAGACCACCACCATTCGGACAGTTCCCGTTCAAACGATGTTTATTGACGTCATCCACCGCTTCAGAGCTTGGCGCCACCGGAACGCTACTGCTGTTACTGCTCGCGGCGAACCGAACATGCTTCGTTAAGTTATGTTCTTGGCCGGTAGTAACGTTATTTAACGACTGGTTGTGGCAGGGCATGTTGCTGTACTCACTGTATTTTGTTAAAACCGAATAAAGTTCGCTATTTGGTGACAACGAGCCGTACGTGTCGCAACGTTGGTGACGTCAACACATCCGCCTGGCTTCAGGAAATGACGACAATTCCCACAACACTTAGGAAGGTCACAAGTACGTGATTGTTGAGAAATCGTATCAATCAGAGGAGTAAAAACCCACATTACAAGCAAAACGTCGAAATGTTATTTAATTAGGCATATAATGAACACATGTTTCGAAATAGCCACATAGGTAGCTATTGTGATCTTATTCCTTTAAAAATAATGAATGACGACAGGGGGCAAAGGTCGTTCTAATAGGAAATGACGTAGGGTTGTTCGTTATCGAACCCGCTTTCCTTGGCAAGATGGCTCCGCTGTTGGTCCCACTGGAATGCGTCTTACACCTACAGAGAAGAAAATTAGCTATTTTACTTCAACAGACAAGTTTTTATCATGTTTGGCAAGGAGGTAACAAACCGAATGGGAAGCAACGGAAACAACAGACTACTTATTTGGTGAGGGGGAGAGGGACACTGTTCTGAGAGTCACTCTTTCGACACAAGCTGACAAGGGCACATCAACATGTTATAACGTTATCCGGTTTTGGGATGACCGTATAAGTGATATTATAGTCATATGTGTCAGCTACCAGAAAGTTAAGCTAACCAAGCTTGTGGTGTCTGTTTTCACAAGATTGCCATGGCTGTCGATGTTTTGCTATGTTGGTAGCCTTGCCTGCTACTCGACGTATCCGGCAAGTTGAGGTGAAAGTGACACATAACTAACTAGCTAAATATACTTTGAATACTAACTAAAGTTACACCTCATACGTAGCTTGCTGGGTTATTTTTTTTTGGTCACCGAGGTATATAGTTTGTGGGCTTCAGTGAGTGGGTCACGTGTTGACCATTTACAGTTGTCATTTGTTTGAAGCTCTTATCCTTCCACGATTTACAGGAGTAATTAGGGTTAAGTGTCTTGCTGAAGGGCACATCGACAGATTGTTCACCTAGTCGGTTCAGGGATTCGACCCAACGCTCTTAGCCGCTAGGCTGTCTGCCTACTTGGAACTGACAGAGTAAAAGAGTGTCAGTACACAGTATGTCCCGTGAGATAAGACTGGGCATCCCAACCTTGAACCGACTGATATTGGCTGAACTTGGCAGACACCGTTGGCGTATTCATTAGGCCAAATGTGTTGCAAAACTTTTTCTTAAACGGAAGCGAACGAAACTGGGAGGGACCTACCTGAATTTGTCCAATAGAAACTCTAGAAATGTTCCGTTTTGCAACTGTTTGCACTAATTATTACACCCCAGGTTGTATAAGCCAGCTAGTACTACTGTTATGATGACAGACTTTACTCAAAGTAGTTGGACAACACTGTCAAGGTGGTTTTACAAAACGGATATAGAAGAGGATCCTGTATGTTCTGGCACATAGCTAGCTCTTGATGCCTAAAATCATCTCTATAGGTTGTTAAACGAGTTTTCCACCAGGAGCACTGTCTCAATGTGTTCCTGACACACGGGTCGTTCTATCATGACTCCGTTCCATAAGTCATTGGACGAAGGTGTCTTCTGTAGGGGGGAGTTTTAAGATCCCTGACGTTTGGTCTCAACATTAACATGTATTGCTTGTTAAATACAAATAGCTTGCTGTACGGTTTTGGAAGCATAAGGACCTTATCTTTACTATTAGCGAGAAATAGTTTTAAAAATAATTAAAGATTAAACGGCCTTGTTAGGGTTATGCTTCCCAGACGACGGTATCTCCATGTTACAACACTTGTTTCCGGATAACAGAATATGAGGCGACCAGCTGTGCTGCTTAGTTTAAATAATCTAAACACAACCATTTTTTATTTTTAAAGCATCAACAAATGTGTGAATATGGGACCAAATACTTAACTTTTCACTACTTTAATACTCAAGTGAATTGGTCCCATTGCTTTTGAACCCCTAAAATGGGGGGACACACGTACTATGTACAAAAATGTCTGTAATTTGAAAACTGTTAACCAGTATACATGATCAGTTCTGTCTGATAAATAGTATAGAGCTGTAATGTACTCAGTGAATTGGATGTTTGTTTCCCCTGTTCAGAGACTATTACTAATTGAAGTTGTTGGGTGTATGTTCCAGCCAACATCCTCTTATTACCAGGTTCTGACCTCCTAGATAGTGCAGTTCCTGCTATTAGCTGAAAAAAAAGTTTGAGGACCCTTCCTCCCTCAATGCTACAGGGATAGTTCACCCAAATGACAAAATTACATTGGTTTCCTCACTGTGTTTGCAGTCTATGGACAAGGGACCTTTATTAGCATTTTTGCATGCCTAAATCATCAACAAATTGATTGTGTAACTCAATGATATTTGTACACCTTTCAAACATGTTTTTCTGCCTACTTTTTGCTTTTCTTTATATGTATATATGGAATGTATTGCTGACGACTGAGTGTGGAATAGTGTTGACCTAGATCTACTTGAAGATGTAATGCAAGACTAGAAGATGGCTGTCTGGCAATGATCAACAACCAATTAGAGGGTGCTAATATAGTCCTCTTCCGTGTGTGTGTATTAAGACCCCTAGACTCTTTCCACAGTTTTGTTGTGTTACAGCCTTATCCTACACAGCCTTATTCTACACACTACACGGCCTTATTCTACACGGCCTTATTCTACACACTACACGGCCTTATTCTACACGGCCTTATTCTACACACTACACGGCCTTATTCTACACGGCCTTATTCTACACACTACACGGCCTTATTCTACACACTACACATCCTTATTCTACACACTACACAGCCTTATTCTACACACTACACAGCCTTATTCTACACACTACACAGCCTTATTCTACACACTACACAGCCTTATTCTACACGCTACACAGCCTTATTCTACACACTACACGGCCTTATTCTACACACTACACAGCTTTATTCTACACACTACACTGCCTTATTCTACACAGCCTTATTCTACACACTACACAGCCTTATTCTACACACTACACTGCCTTATTCTACACACTACACGGCCTTATTCTACACGGCCTTATTCTACACACTACACAGCCTTATTCTACACACTACACAGCCTTATTCTACACACTACACAGCCTTATTCTACACACTACACGGCCTTATTCTACACACTACACAGCCTTATTCTACACAGCCTTATTCTACACACTACACTGCCTTATTCTACACAGCCTTATTCTACACACTACACAGCCTTATTCTACACAGCCTTATTCTACACGGCCTTATTCTACACAGCCTTATTCTACACGGCCTTATTCTACACGGCCTTATTCTACACAGCCTTATTCTACACAGCCTTATTCTACACACTACACGGCCTTATTCTACACACTACACTGCCTTATTCTACACACTACACGGCCTTATTCTACACACTACACAGCCTTATTCTACACACTACACAGCCTTATTCTACACACTACACAGCCTTATTCTACACACTACACAGCCTTATTCTACACACTACACTGCCTTATTCTACACACTACACTGCCTTATTCTACACACTACACTGCCTTATTCTACACACTACACAGCCTTATTCTACACAGCCTTATTCTACACAGCCTTATTCTACACACTACACTGCCTTATTCTACACACTACACGGCCTTATTCTACACACTACACGGCCTTATTCTACACACTACACGGCCTTATTCTACACACTACACAGCCTTATTCTACACACTACACAGCCTTATTCTACACACTACACGGCCTTATTCTACACAGTACACTGCCTTATTCTACACAGCCTTATTCTACACACTACACGGCCTTATTCTACACACTACACAGCCTTATTCTACACACTACACTGCCTTATTCTACACACTACACGGCCTTATTCTACACACTACACTGCCTTATTCTACACACTACACGGCCTTATTCTACACACTACACAGCCTTATTCTACACACTACACTGCCTTATTCTACACACTACACGGCCTTATTCTACACACTACACAGCCTTATTCTACACAGCCTTATTCTACACACTACACTGCCTTATTCTACACACTACACGGCCTTATTCTACACACTACACGGCCTTATTCTACACACTACACGGCCTTATTCTACACACTACACGGCCTTATTCTACACACTACACAGCCTTATTCTACACACTACACGGCCTTATTCTACACAGTACACTGCCTTATTCTACACAGCCTTATTCTACACACTACACGGCCTTATTCTACACACTACACAGCCTTATTCTACACACTACACAGCCTTATTCACACACTTATTCTACACACTACACTGCCTTATTCTACACACTACACGGCCTTATTCTACACACTACACGGCCTTATTCTACACACTACACAGCCTTATTCTACACACTACACGGCCTTATTCCCTTGCACACACAGCCTTATTCTACACACTACACGGCCTTATTCTACACACTACACATCCTTATTCTACACGGCCTTATTCTACACACTACACAGCCTTATTCTACACACTACACAGCCTTATTCTACACTACACGGCCTTATTCTATACACTACACAGCCTTATTCTACACACTACACAGCCTTATTCTACACCTACCTTATTCTACACACTACACAGCCTTATTCTACACACTACACTGCCTTATTCTACACACTACACTGCCTTATTCTACACAGCCTTATTCTACACACTACACAGCCTTATTCTACACAGCCTTATTCTACACACTACACAGCCTTATTCTACACACTACACTGCCTTATTCTACACACTACACAGCCTTATTCTACACACTACACAGCCTTATTCTACACACTACACTGCCTTATTCTACACACTACACAGCCTTATTCTACACACTACACAGCCTTATTCTACACACTACACAGCCTTATTCTACACAGCCTTATTCTACACACTACACAGCCTTATTCTACACACTACACAGCCTTATTCTACACAGCCTTATTCTACACACTACACAGCCTTATTCTACACACTACACAGCCTTATTCTACACACTACACGGCCTTATTCTACACACTACACTGCCTTATTCTACACGGCCTTATTCTACACACTACACGGCCTTATTCTACACACTACACATCCTTATTCTACACACTACACAACCTTATTCTACACACTACACATCCTTATTCTACACACTACACGGCCTTATTCTACACACTACACAGCCTTATTCTACACACTACACAGCCTTATTCTACACACTACACTGCCTTATTCTACACACTACACAGCCTTATTCTACACAGCCTTATTCTACACAGCCTTATTCTACACACTACACTGCCTTATTCTACACACTACACGGCCTTATTCTACACACTACACGGCCTTATTCTACACACTACACGGCCTTATTCTACACACTACACGGCCTTATTCTACACACTACACGGCCTTATTCTACACACTACACAGCCTTATTCTACACAGTACACTGCCTTATTCTACACAGCCTTATTCTACACACTACACGGCCTTATTCTTCTACACACTACACAGCCTTATTCTACACACTACACAGCCTTATTCTACACACTACACGGCCTTATTCTACACACTACACTGCCTTATTCTACACACTACACAGCCTTATTCTACACACTACACAGCCTTATTCTACACACTACACGGCCTTATTCTACACACTACACGGCCTTATTCTACACACTACACGGCCTTATTCTACACACTACACATCCTTATTCTACACGGCCTTATTCTACACACTACACAGCCTTATTCTACACGGCCTTATTCTACACACTACACGGCCTTATTCTACACACTACACGGCCTTATTCTACACACTACACAGCCTTATTCTACACACTACACAGCCTTATTCTACACACTACACGGCCTTATTCTACACACTACACAGCCTTATTCTACACACTACACAGCCTTATTCTACACGGCCTTATTCTACACACTACACAGCCTTATTCTACACGGCCTTATTCTACACACTACACAGCCTTATTCTACACAGCCTTATTCTACACACTACACAGCCTTATTCTACACAGCCTTATTCTACACACTACACAGCCTTATTCTACACACTACACTGCCTTATTCTACACACTACACAGCCTTATTCTACACACTACACAGCCTTATTCTACACACTACACTGCCTTATTCTACACACTACACAGCCTTATTCTACACACTACACAGCCTTATTCTACACAGCCTTATTCTACACACTACACAGCCTTATTCTACACACTACACAGCCTTATTCTACACACTACACAGCCTTATTCTACACACTACACAGCCTTATTCTACACAGCCTTATTCTACACACTACACAGCCTTATTCTACACGGCCTTATTCTACACACTACACAGCCTTATTCTACACGGCCTTATTCTACACACTACACTGCCTTATTCTACACACTACACGGCCTTATTCTACACACTACACGGCCTTATTCTACACACTACACAGCCTTATTCTACACACTACACAGCCTTATTCTACACGGCCTTATTCTACACACTACACAGCCTTATTCTACACAGCCTTATTCTACACACTACACTGCCTTATTATACACACTACACAGCCTTATTCTACACGGCCTTATTCTACACACTACACAGCCTTATTCTACACACTACACTGCCTTATTCTACACACTACACATCCTTATTCTACACATCCTTATTCTACACACTACACTGCCTTATTCTACACACTACACAGCCTTATTCTACCAGCCTTATTCTACACACTACACAGCCTTATTCTACACGGCCTTATTCTACACACTACACATCCTTATTCTACGCACTACACGGCCTTATTCTACGCACTACACGGCCTTATTCTACACACTACACGGCCTTATTCTACACACTACACGGCCTTATTCTACACACTACACGGCCTTATTCTACACACTACACTCCCTTATTCTACACACTACACTGCCTTATTCTACACACTACACTGCCTTATTCTACACACTACACTGCCTTATTCTACACACTACACTGCCTTATTCTACACACTACACTGCCTTATTCTACACACTACACAACCTTATTCTACACACTACACAGCCTTATTCTACACACTACACAACCTTATTCTACACACTACATGGCCTTATTCTACACACTACACGGCCTTATTCTACACACTACACTGCCTTATTCTACACACTACACAGCCTTATTCTACACAGCCTTATCCCACACACTACACAGCCTTATTCTACACACTACATGGCCTTATTCTACACACTACACGGCCTTATTCTACACACTACACAACCTTATTCTACACACTACACAGCCTTATTCTACACACTACACAACCTTATTCTACACACTGCACTGCCTTATTCTACACACTACACAGCCTTATTCTACACACTACACAGCCTTATTCTACACAGCCTTATCCCACACACTACACAGCCTTATTCTACACACTACACGGCCTTATTCTACACACTACACGGCCTTATTCTACACACTACACTGCCTTATTCTACACACTACACGGCCTTATTCTACACACTACACGGCCTTATTCTACACACTACACGGCCTTATTCTACACACTACACAGCCTTATTCTACACACTACACAGCCTTATTCTACACACTACACAGCCTTATTCTACACACTACACTGCCTTATTCTACACACTACACGGCCTTATTCTACACACTACACGGCCTTATTCTACACACTACACGGCCTTATTCTACACACTACACAGCCTTATTCTACACACTACACAGCCTTATTCTACACACTACACAGCCTTATTCTACACACTACACAGCCTTATTCTACCCCTAAAATGGGGGGACACACGTACTATGTACAAAAATGTCTGTAATTTGAAAACTGTTAACCAGTATACATGATCAGTTCTGTCTGATAAATAGTATAGAGCTGTAATGTACTCAGTGAATTGGATGTTTGTTTCCCCTGTTCAGAGACTATTACTAATTGAAGTTGTTGGGTGTATGTTCCAGCCAACATCCTCTTATTACCAGGTTCTGACCTCCTAGATAGTGCAGTTCCTGCTATTAGCTGAAAAAAAAGTTTGAGGACCCTTCCTCCCTCAATGCTACAGGGATAGTTCACCCAAATGACAAAATTACATTGGTTTCCTCACTGTGTTTGCAGTCTATGGACAAGGGACCTTTATTAGCATTTTTGCATGCCTAAATCATCAACAAATTGATTGTGTAACTCAATGATATTTGTACACCTTTCAAACATGTTTTTCTGCCTACTTTTTGCTTTTCTTTATATGTATATATGGAATGTATTGCTGACGACTGAGTGTGGAATAGTGTTGACCTAGATCTACTTGAAGATGTAATGCAAGACTAGAAGATGGCTGTCTGGCAATGATCAACAACCAATTAGAGGGTGCTAATATAGTCCTCTTCCGTGTGTGTGTATTAAGACCCCTAGACTCTTTCCACAGTTTTGTTGTGTTACAGCCTTATCCTACACAGCCTTATTCTACACACTACACGGCCTTATTCTACACGGCCTTATTCTACACACTACACGGCCTTATTCTACACGGCCTTATTCTACACACTACACGGCCTTATTCTACACGGCCTTATTCTACACACTACACGGCCTTATTCTACACACTACACATCCTTATTCTACACACTACACAGCCTTATTCTACACACTACACAGCCTTATTCTACACACTACACAGCCTTATTCTACACACTACACAGCCTTATTCTACACGCTACACAGCCTTATTCTACACACTACACGGCCTTATTCTACACACTACACAGCTTTATTCTACACACTACACTGCCTTATTCTACACAGCCTTATTCTACACACTACACGGCCTTATTCTACACACTACACAGCCTTATTCTACACACTACACTGCCTTATTCTACACACTACACGGCCTTATTCTACACGGCCTTATTCTACACACTACACAGCCTTATTCTACACACTACACAGCCTTATTCTACACACTACACGGCCTTATTCTACACACTACACAGCCTTATTCTACACAGCCTTATTCTACACACTACACTGCCTTATTCTACACAGCCTTATTCTACACACTACACAGCCTTATTCTACACAGCCTTATTCTACACGGCCTTATTCTACACAGCCTTATTCTACACGGCCTTATTCTACACAGCCTTATTCTACACACTACACGGCCTTATTCTACACACTACACTGCCTTATTCTACACACTACACGGCCTTATTCTACACACTACACAGCCTTATTCTACACACTACACAGCCTTATTCTACACACTACACAGCCTTATTCTACACACTACACAGCCTTATTCTACACACTACACTGCCTTATTCTACACACTACACTGCCTTATTCTACACACTACACTGCCTTATTCTACACACTACACAGCCTTATTCTACACAGCCTTATTCTACACAGCCTTATTCTACACACTACACTGCCTTATTCTATTACACACTACACGGCCTTATTCTACACACTACACGGCCTTATTCTACACACTACACGGCCTTATTCTACACACTACACAGCCTTATTCTACACACTACACAGCCTTATTCTACACACTACACGGCCTTATTCTACACAGTACACTGCCTTATTCTACACAGCCTTATTCTACACACTACACGGCCTTATTCTACACACTACACAGCCTTATTCTACACACTACACTGCCTTATTCTACACACTACACGGCCTTATTCTACACACTACACTGCCTTATTCTACACACTACACGGCCTTATTCTACACACTACACAGCCTTATTCTACACACTACACTGCCTTATTCTACACACTACACGGCCTTATTCTACACACTACACAGCCTTATTCTACACAGCCTTATTCTACACACTACACTGCCTTATTCTACACACTACACGGCCTTATTCTACACACTACACGGCCTTATTCTACACACTACACGGCCTTATTCTACACACTACACGGCCTTATTCTACACACTACACAGCCTTATTCTACACACTACACGGCCTTATTCTACACAGTACACTGCCTTATTCTACACAGCCTTATTCTACACACTACACGGCCTTATTCTACACACTACACAGCCTTATTCTACACACTACACAGCCTTATTCTACACACTACACTGCCTTATTCTACACACTACACGGCCTTATTCTACACACTACACAGCCTTATTCTACACACTACACAGCCTTATTCTACACACTACACGGCCTTATTCTACACACTACACAGCCTTATTCTACACACTACACGGCCTTATTCTACACACTACACATCCTTATTCTACACGGCCTTATTCTACACACTACACAGCCTTATTCTACACACTACACAGCCTTATTCTACACACTACACGGCCTTATTCTATACACTACACAGCCTTATTCTACACACTACACAGCCTTATTCTACACGACCTTATTCTACACACTACACAGCCTTATTCTACACACTACACTGCCTTATTCTACACACTACACTGCCTTATTCTACACAGCCTTATTCTACACACTACACAGCCTTATTCTACACAGCCTTATTCTACACACTACACAGCCTTATTCTACACACTACACTGCCTTATTCTACACACTACACAGCCTTATTCTACACACTACACAGCCTTATTCTACACACTACACTGCCTTATTCTACACACTACACAGCCTTATTCTACACACTACACAGCCTTATTCTACACACTACACAGCCTTATTCTACACAGCCTTATTCTACACACTACACAGCCTTATTCTACACAGCCTTATTCTACACACTACACAGCCTTATTCTACACACTACACAGCCTTATTCTACACACTACACGGCCTTATTCTACACACTACACTGCCTTATTCTACACACTACACGGCCTTATTCTACACACTACACGGCCTTATTCTACACACTACACGGCCTTATTCTACACACTACACAACCTTATTCTACACACTACACATCCTTATTCTACACACTACACGGCCTTATTCTACACACTACACAGCCTTATTCTACACACTACACAGCCTTATTCTACACACTACACTGCCTTATTCTACACACTACACAGCCTTATTCTACACAGCCTTATTCTACACAGCCTTATTCTACACACTACACTGCCTTATTCTACACACTACACGGCCTTATTCTACACACTACACGGCCTTATTCTACACACTACACGGCCTTATTCTACACACTACACGGCCTTATTCTACACACTACACGGCCTTATTCTACACACTACACAGCCTTATTCTACACAGTACACTGCCTTATTCTACACAGCCTTATTCTACACACTACACGGCCTTATTCTTCTACACACTACACAGCCTTATTCTACACACTACACAGCCTTATTCTACACACTACACTGCCTTATTCTACACACTACACGGCCTTATTCTACACACTACACTGCCTTATTCTACACACTACACAGCCTTATTCTACACACTACACAGCCTTATTCTACACACTACACGGCCTTATTCTACACACTACACGGCCTTATTCTACACACTACACGGCCTTATTCTACACACTACACATCCTTATTCTACACGGCCTTATTCTACACACTACACAGCCTTATTCTACACGGCCTTATTCTACACACTACACGGCCTTATTCTACACACTACACAGCCTTATTCTACACACTACACAGCCTTATTCTACACACTACACAGCCTTATTCTACACACTACACAGCCTTATTCTACACGGCCTTATTCTACACACTACACAGCCTTATTCTACACGGCCTTATTCTACACACTACACAGCCTTATTCTACACAGCCTTATTCTACACACTACACAGCCTTATTCTACACAGCCTTATTCTACACACTACACAGCCTTATTCTACACACTACACTGCCTTATTCTACACACTACACAGCCTTATTCTACACACTACACAGCCTTATTCTACACACTACACGGCCTTATTCTACACACTACACAGCTTTATTCTACACACTACACTGCCTTATTCTACACAGCCTTATTCTACACACTACACGGCCTTATTCTACACACTACACAGCCTTATTCTACACACTACACTGCCTTATTCTACACACTACACGGCCTTATTCTACACGGCCTTATTCTACACACTACACAGCCTTATTCTACACACTACACAGCCTTATTCTACACACTACACGGCCTTATTCTACACACTACACAGCCTTATTCTACACAGCCTTATTCTACACACTACACTGCCTTATTCTACACAGCCTTATTCTACACACTACACAGCCTTATTCTACACAGCCTTATTCTACACGGCCTTATTCTACACAGCCTTATTCTACACGGCCTTATTCTACACAGCCTTATTCTACACACTACACGGCCTTATTCTACACACTACACTGCCTTATTCTACACACTACACGGCCTTATTCTACACACTACACAGCCTTATTCTACACACTACACAGCCTTATTCTACACACTACACAGCCTTATTCTACACACTACACAGCCTTATTCTACACACTACACTGCCTTATTCTACACACTACACTGCCTTATTCTACACACTACACTGCCTTATTCTACACACTACACAGCCTTATTCTACACAGCCTTATTCTACACAGCCTTATTCTACACACTACACTGCCTTATTCTACACACTACACGGCCTTATTCTACACACTACACGGCCTTATTCTACACACTACACGGCCTTATTCTACACACTACACAGCCTTATTCTACACACTACACAGCCTTATTCTACACACTACACGGCCTTATTCTACACAGTACACTGCCTTATTCTACACAGCCTTATTCTACACACTACACGGCCTTATTCTACACACTACACAGCCTTATTCTACACACTACACTGCCTTATTCTACACACTACACGGCCTTATTCTACACACTACACTGCCTTATTCTACACACTACACGGCCTTATTCTACACTACACAGCCTTATTCTACACACTACACTGCCTTATTCTACACACTACACGGCCTTATTCTACACACTACACAGCCTTATTCTACACACTACACTGCCTTATTCTACACACTACACGGCCTTATTCTACACACTACACGGCCTTATTCTACACACTACACGGCCTTATTCTACACACTACACGGCCTTATTCTACACACTACACAGCCTTATTCTACACACTACACGGCCTTATTCTACACAGCCTTATTCTACACACTACACGGCCTTATTCTACACACTACACAGCCTTATTCTACACACTACACAGCCTTATTCTACACACTACACTGCCTTATTCTACACACTACACGGCCTTATTCTACACACTACACAGCCTTATTCTACACACTACACAGCCTTATTCTACACACTACACGGCCTTATTCTACACACTACACAGCCTTATTCTACACACTACACGGCCTTATTCTACACATCCTTATTCTACACGGCCTTATTCTACACACTACACAGCCTTATTCTACACACTACACAGCCTTATTCTACACACTACACGGCCTTATTCTATACACTACACAGCCTTATTCTACACACTACACAGCCTTATTCTACACGACCTTATTCTACACACTACACAGCCTTATTCTACACACTACACTGCCTTATTCTACACACTACACTGCCTTATTCTACACAGCCTTATTCTACACACTACACAGCCTTATTCTACACAGCCTTATTCTACACACTACACAGCCTTATTCTACACACTACACTGCCTTATTCTACACACTACACTGCCTTATTCTACACACTACACAGCCTTATTCTACACACTACACTGCCTTATTCTACACACTACACAGCCTTATTCTACACACTACACAGCCTTATTCTACACACTACACAGCCTTATTCTACACAGCCTTATTCTACACACTACACAGCCTTATTCTACACAGCCTTATTCTACACACTACACAGCCTTATTCTACACACTACACAGCCTTATTCTACACACTACACGGCCTTATTCTACACACTACACTGCCTTATTCTACACACTACACGGCCTTATTCTACACACTACACGGCCTTATTCTACACACTACACATCCTTATTCTACACACTACACAACCTTATTCTACACACTACACATCCTTATTCTACACACTACACGGCCTTATTCTACACACTACACAGCCTTATTCTACACACTACACAGCCTTATTCTACACACTACACTGCCTTATTCTACACTACACAGCCTTATTCTACACAGCCTTATTCTACACAGCCTTATTCTACACACTACACTGCCTTATTCTACACACTACACGGCCTTATTCTACACACACTACACGGCCTTATTCTACACACTACACGGCCTTATTCTACACACTACACGGCCTTATTCTACACACTACACGGCCTTATTCTACACACTACACAGCCTTATTCTACACAGTACACTGCCTTATTCTACACAGCCTTATTCTACACACTACACGGCCTTATTCTTCTACACACTACACAGCCTTATTCTACACACTACACAGCCTTATTCTACACACTACACTGCCTTATTCTACACACTACACGGCCTTATTCTGCACTACACTGCCTTATTCTACACACTACACAGCCTTATTCTACACACTACACAGCCTTATTCTACACACTACACGGCCTTATTCTACACACTACACGGCCTTATTCTACACACTACACGGCCTTATTCTACACACTACACATCCTTATTCTACACGGCCTTATTCTACACACTACACAGCCTTATTCTACACGGCCTTATTCTACACACTACACGGCCTTATTCTACACACTACACAGCCTTATTCTACACACTACACAGCCTTATTCTACACACTACACAGCCTTATTCTACACACTACACAGCCTTATTCTACACACTACACAGCCTTATTCTACACGGCCTTATTCTACACACTACACAGCCTTATTCTACACGGCCTTATTCTACACACTACACAGCCTTATTCTACACAGCCTTATTCTACACACTACACAGCCTTATTCTACACAGCCTTATTCTACACACTACACAGCCTTATTCTACACACTACACTGCCTTATTCTACACACTACACAGCCTTATTCTACACACTACACAGCCTTATTCTACACACTACACTGCCTTATTCTACACACTACACTGCCTTATTCTACACACTACACTGCCTTATTCTACACACTACACTGCCTTATTCTACACACTACACTGCCTTATTCTACACACTACACAGCCTTATTCTACACACTACACAGCCTTATTCTACACAGCCTTATTCTACACACTACACAGCCTTATTCTACACACTACACAGCCTTATTCTACACACTACACAGCCTTATTCTACACACTACACAGCCTTATTCTACACACTACACAGCCTTATTCTACACACTACACAGCCTTATTCTACACACTACACAGCCTTATTCTACACGGCCTTATTCTACACACTACACAGCCTTATTCTACACGGCCTTATTCTACACACTACACGGCCTTATTCTACACACTACACGGCCTTATTCTACACACTACACGGCCTTATTCTACACACTACACAGCCTTATTCTACACACTACACAGCCTTATTCTACACGGCCTTATTCTACACACTACACAGCCTTATTCTACACAGCCTTATTCTACACACTACACTGCCTTATTATACACACTACACAGCCTTATTCTACACGGCCTTATTCTACACACTACACAGCCTTATTCTACACACTACACTGCCTTATTCTACACACTACACATCCTTATTCTACACATCCTTATTCTACACACTACACTGCCTTATTCTACACACTACACAGCCTTATTCTACCAGCCTTATTCTACACACTACACAGCCTTATTCTACACGGCCTTATTCTACACACACTACATCCTTATTCTACGCACTACACGGCCTTATTCTACGCACTACACGGCCTTATTCTACGCACTACACGGCCTTATTCTACACACTACACGGCCTTATTCTACACACTACACTCCCTTATTCTACACACTACACTGCCTTATTCTACACACTACACTGCCTTATTCTACACACTACACTGCCTTATTCTACACACTACACAACCTTATTCTACACACTACACAGCCTTATTCTACACACTACACAACCTTATTCTACACACTACATGGCCTTATTCTACACACTACACGGCCTTATTCTACACACTACACTGCCTTATTCTACACACTACACAGCCTTATTCTACACAGCCTTATCCCACACACTACACGGCCTTATTCTACACACTACATGGCCTTATTCTACACACTACACGGCCTTATTCTACACACTACACAACCTTATTCTACACACTACACAGCCTTATTCTACACACTACACAACCTTATTCTACACACTGCACTGCCTTATTCTACACACTACACAGCCTTATTCTACACACTACACAGCCTTATTCTACACAGCCTTATCCCACACACTACACAGCCTTATTCTACACACTACATGGCCTTATTCTACACACTACACGGCCTTATTCTACACACTACACGGCCTTATTCTACACACTACACTGCCTTATTCTACACACTACACAGCCTTATTCTACACACTACACAGCCTTATTCTACACACTACACAGCCTTATTCTACACACTACACAGCCTTATTCTACACACTACACAGCCTTATTCTACACACTACACAGCCTTATTCTACACACTACACAGCCTTATTCTACACACTACACAGCCTTATTCTACACACTACACAGCCTTATTCTACACACTACACATCCTTATTCTACACACTACACAGCCTTATTCTACACATCCTTTTTCTACTCGGCCTTATTCTACACACTACACAGCCTTATTCTACACACTACACGGCCTTATTCTACACACTACACGGCCTTATTCTACACACTACACTGCCTTATTCTACACACTACACAGCCTTATTCTACACAGCCTTATCCCACACACTACACAGCCTTATTCTACACACTACACAGCCTTATTCTACACACTACACAGCCTTATTCTACACACTACACAGCCTTATTCTACACACTACACAGCCTTATTCTACACACTACACAGCCTTATTCTACACACTACACAGCCTTATTCTACACACTACACAGCCTTATTCTACACACTACACAGCCTTATTCTACACACTACACAGCCTTATTCTACACACACAGCCTTATTCTACACACTACACATCCTTATTCTACACACTACACAGCCTTATTCTACACATCCTTTTTCTACAGCCTTATTCTACACACTACACAGCCTTATTCTACACACTACACGGCCTTATTCTACACACTACACGGCCTTATTCTACACACTACACTGCCTTATTCTACACACCTTATCACAGCCTCCTTATTCTACACAGCCTTATTCTACACACTACACAGCCTTATTCTACACACTACACGGCCTTATTCTACACACTACACAACCTTATTCTACACACTACACAACCTTATTCTACACACTACACAACCTTATTCTACACACTACACAACCTTATTCTACACACTACACAACCTTATTCTACACACTACACAACCTTATTCTACACACTACACAACCTTATTCTACACACTACACAACCTTATTCTACACACTACACAACCTTATTCTACACACTACACAACCTTATTCTACACACTACACAACCTTATTCTACACACTACATGGCCTTATTCTACACACTACATGGCCTTATTCTACACACTACACGGCCTTATTCTACACACTACACTGCCTTATTCTACACACTACACTGCCTTATTCTACACACTACACGGCCTTATTCTACACACTACACGGCCTTATTCTACACACTACACAGCCTTATTCTACACACTACACAGCCTTATTCTACACACTACACAGCCTTATTCTACACACTACACAGCCTTATTCTACACACTACACAGCCTTATTCTACACACTACACGAGCCTTATTCTACACACTACACAGCCTTATTCTACACACTACACAGCCTTATTCTACACACTACACTGCCTTATTCTACACACTACACATCCTTATTCTACACACTACACAGCCTTATTCTACACACTACACAGCCTTATTCTACACACTACACAGCCTTATTCTACACAGCCTTATTCTACACACTACACGGCCTTATTCTACACACTACACACTACACGGCCTTATTCTACACACTACACGGCCTTATTCTACACACTACACGGCCTTATTCTACACACTACACGGCCTTATTCTACACACTACACGGCCTTATTCTACACTACACGGCCTTATTCTACACTACACGGCCTTATTCTACACACTACACTGCCTTATTCTACACACTACACGGCCTTATTCTACACACTACACATCCTTATTCTACACACCACACCTTATTCTACACACTACACTGCCTTATTCTACACACTACACGGCCTTATTCTACACACTACACATCCTTATTCTACACACTACACGGCCTTATTCTACACACTACACGGCCTTATTCTACACACTACACGGCCTTATTCTACACACTACACGGCCTTATTCTACACTACACGGCCTTATTCTACACACTACACGGCCTTATTCTACACACTACACGGCCTTATTCTACACACTACACGGCCTTATTCTACACACTACACGGCCTTATTCTACACACTACACAGCCTTATTCTACACACTACACATCCTTATTCTACACACTACACGGCCTTATTCTACACACTACACTGCCTTATTCTACACACTACACGGCCTTATTCTACACACTACACATCCTTATTCTACACACTACACGGCCTTATTCTACACACTACACGGCCTTATTCTACACTACACGGCCTTCTACACACTACACGGCCTTCTACACACTACACTGCCTTATTCTACACACTACACGGCCTTATTCTACACACTACACGGCCTTATTCTACACACTACACGGCCTTATTCTACACACTACACGGCCTTATTCTACACATCCTTATTCTACACACTACACGGCCTTATTCTACACACTACACTGCCTTATTCTACACACTACACGGCCTTATTCTACACACTACACGGCCTTATTCTACACACTACACGGCCTTATTCTACACACTACACGCCTATTCTACACACTACACGGCCTTATTCTACACACTACACGGCCTTATTCTCCTTATTCTACACTACACGGCCTTATTCTACACACCTTACACACACTACCTATTCTACACACTACACATCCTTATTCTACACACTACACATCCTTATTCTACACACTACACGGCCTTATTCTACACACTACACTACACTGCCTTATTCTACACACTACACGGCCTTATTCTGCACACTACACTGCCTTATTCTACACACTACACGGCCTTATTCTACACACTACACTGCCTTATTCTACACAGCCTTATTCTACACACTACACGGCCTTATTCTACACACTACACACAATACCCTATAAAGACAAAGGGTAAACAAGTGTTTAGACATTATTGCAAATTTATAAAAAATTTAAAACGGATACTTTATTTACTTAAGTATTCAGACCCTTTGCTATGAGATTTGAAATTGAGGTGCATCCGGTTTGTTCTGATGAAACCAAGACTGAACTCTTTGGCCTGAATGCCAAGCGTCACGTCTGGAGGAAACCTTCTTCATACCCAAGAAGACTCTAGGCTGTAATCGCTGGAGGAAACCTTCTTCATACCCAAGAAGACTCCAGGCTGTAATCGCTGGAGGAAACCTTCTTCATACCCAAGAAGACTAGAGGCTGTAATCGCTGGAGGAAACCTTCTTCATACCCAAGAAGACTAGAGGCTGTAATCGCTGCCAAAGGTGCTTCAACAAAGTGCTGCGTAACGGGTCTGAATACTTATGTAAATGTGATATTTCTGTTTTGTTTTTTTAATACATCTGCAGAATTATCTTAACCTGTTTTTGCTTTGTCATTATGGGGTATTATGTGTAGGTTCAGGGGGGGGGGGTCAATTTAATCCATTTTAGAAGGCTGTAACCTAACAATGTGGAAAACGTCAAGGGGTCTGAATACTTTCCAAGACATATATCTAGTCTAGGTGTATTAATACCTGGGTGTTGTAATTGACCACAAACTACAGTGCAGATTTATAAGGAAGGACAACGAAGGCTGTACCTTTTTAAGCAAACTACAAACTTTTAATGTTGACCGTGTTCTATTGTCACTAGTTCATTGAACGTCTCTTAACACATTTTATAATTTGCTGGTATGGAAATGCTAATGTCTCTCAGAGGAATGTCTTAATACAAATGATTCGGGTCAGGTCTGGAGGTCCTTTATGAAGATGCTAGGGGTCAAGCAGTCAGGTCTGGAGGTCCTTTATGAAGATGCTAGGGGTCAAGCAGTCAGGTCTGGAGGTCCTTTATGAAGATGCTAGGGGTCAAGCAGTCAGGTCTGGAGGTCCTTTATGAAGATGCTAGGGGTCAAGCAGTCAGGTCTGGAGGTCCTTTATGAAGATGCTAGGGGTCAGTCAGGTCTGGAGGTCCTTTATGAAGATGCTAGGGGTCAAGCAGTCAGGTCTGGAGGTCATTTATGAAGATGCTAGGGGTCAAGCAGTCAGGTCTGGAGGTCATTTATGAAGATGCTAGGGGTCAAGCAGTCAGGTCTGGAGGTCATTTATGAAGATGCTAGGGGTCAAGCAGTCAGGTCTGGAGGTCATTTATGAAGGTGCTAGGGGTCAAGCAGTCAGGTCTGGAGGTCCTTTATGAAGATGCTAGGGGTCAAGCAGTCAGGTCTGGAGGTCCTTTATGAAGATGCTAGGGGTCAAGCAGTCAGGTCTGGAGGTCCTTTATGATACAAGAGCCTTCACAAAAGCCCACAAGGTACTGTTAAACCCAAGATATACAGACCAGTGTTCTGGACTACAGTTAACATTGTAGTTAAACTACCAGGAGGACCAGTGTTCTGGACTACAGCTAACATTGTAGTTAAACTACCAGGAGGACCAGTGTTCTGGACTACAGCTAACATTGTAGTTAAACTACCAGGAGAACCAGTGTTCTGGCCTACAGCTAACATTGTAGTTAAACTACCAGGAGAACCAGTGTTCTGGACTACAGCTAACATTGTAGTTAGGCGGGGGGGGTCCGTGTCTGTCAGAACTGATACTGTGTACTGGTCATGGGATGGTGGGGGGGGTCCGTCTCTGTTAGATCTGATACTGTATACCGGTCGTGGGATGGTGTGGTGGGTCCGCGAGGGGCATTTGACCATGTCTTTGGATTCCTCGTCTTACTCATTGTTTGAAAAAAGTTTGGTCCAAATCGATACTACATTTATAGAATATGATTTGGATCCTATAAATGGCCAGTATGGCTGCAATCAATTAGTATAATTTCTCAGAAATCAAATTATATCTCAACAAAATAATGTAGAAATAAATCCGCATTCCTAACTACAGAAAATATTTCGTAACTCTCTGAAATGGTGGGTGTCGTGGCTGAAATGGTGGGTGTCGTGGTTGAAATGGTGGGTGTCGTGGTTGAAATGGTGGGTGTCGTGGTTGAAATGGTGGGTGTCGTGGCTGAAATGGTGGGTGTCGTGGCTGAAACGGATCGACACACAGGTCATCAATAAGGGTTACCTACACTCTATAGTCTTAGTTATGTTCACAACCTCTTGTCTCCTAAATGCAGTCTGTTAAATATTATCTGTTGACAGACACCGTGACCTCAACTGACACCGGCTGTGTTTGAACTAACTTGCTTTTTGGCCACTGTTTTATCTCACAGCCCTGAGGGGGTATCTGTCAACAAGAAGGAATGTTTCTCTTCTGTCGATCTGTACATTTTACTGAAACAGGTTCCTCCCCTCTGGTCTCTCCTCCCCTCTGGTGTCTCTCCTCCCCCTCTGGTGTCTCTCCTCCCCCTCTGGTGTCTCTCCTCCCCCTCTGGTGTCTCTCCTCCCCTCTGGTCTCTCTCCTCCCCTCTGGTGTCTCTCCTCCCCTCTGGTGTCTCTCCTCCCCTCTGGTGTCTCTCCTCCCCTCTGGTGTCTCTCCTCCCCTCTGGTGTCTCTCCTCCCCTCTGGTGTCTCTCCTCCCCCTCTGGTCTCTCTCCTCCCCCTCTGGTGTCTCTCCTCCCCTCTGGTCTCTCTCCTCCCCTCTGGTCTCTCTCCTCCCCTCTGGTCTCTTCCTCCCCTCTGGTCTCTCTCCTCCCCTCTGGTCTCCTCTGGTGTCTCTCCTCCCCTCTGGTGTCTCTCCTCCCCTCTGGTGTCTCTCCTCCCCTCTGGTGTCTCTCCTCCCCTCTGGTCTTTCCTCCTCTCCTCCCCTCTGGTGTCTCTCCTCCCCTCTGGTGTCTCTCCTCCCCTCTGGTCTCTCTCCTCCCCTCTGGTGTCTCTCCTCCCCCTCTGGTGTCTCTCCTCCCCCTCTGGTGTCTCTCCTCCCCCTCTGGTGTCTCTCCTCCCCTCTGGTCTCTCTCCCATTCTGTAGCTGAGCCCCAACCTGAGGACAGCCACATGGACAGTCAACAGGAGTGACAACAGCAGACGTTTACTGGAAGCTGCAAAGGTACGTTAGATTGTTATTGGAGCTTATGCCATTTACGGTATCAGAAACAATTCCGTTTAAATATGAACTCTGAAGAATCTATATTTGTGTGTGTGTGTGTGTGTGTGTGTGTGTGTGTTTACTTGTTCACAGCATTTGCAGGTGACAGATCGGACATGTTGGCATGGAAATGCGGGTGGAAGATTAAACGCAGACCCCAAAAATGTGGTAAGAAAAATAATACTTCCAAATGTTCAAAAACAGAAGCATGTTGTTTTATTCGCGACACGATCAGCATGTAAACAGAGAAAATAGGTGATGATTCATTTGTTCCTAACTCAATTCTGCAGGGAAAGAGTCACCTCTGCTTTTATAGCCAACTGTTTGTGTTAATTAGTTCCACCAGTAGACCAGCAAAGACAGTTAAAAGTAAAAAATACTTTGTTGTACTACATAAGTGAAAATACTTTGTTGTACTACATAAGTAAAAATACTTTGATGTACTACATAAGTAAAAAATACTTTGTTGTACTACATAAGTAAAAATACTTTGTTGTACTACATAAGTAAAAATACTTTGTTGTACTACATAAGTAAAAATACTTTGTACTACATAAGTAGAAAATACTTTGTTGTACTACATAAGTAAAAATACTTTGTTGTACTACATAAGTAAAAAATACTTTGTTGTACTACATAAGTAAAAAATACTTTGTTGTACTACATAAGTAAAAAATACTTTGTTGTACTACATAAGTAAAAAATACTTTGTTGTACTACATAAGTAAAAAATACTTTGTTGTACTACATAAGTAAAAAAAATACTTTGTTGTACTACATAAGTAAAAAATACTTTGTTGTACTACATAAGTAAAAAATACTTTGTTGTACTACATAAGTAAAAAATACTTTGTTGTACTACATAAGTAAAAAATACTTTGTTGTACTACATAAGTAAAAAATACTTTGTTGTACTACATAAGTAAAAATACTTTGTTGTATTTTTACTTTATTTTTACTTAATTTTTTTATTTACACCACTGGTGTAAATAAAGTCAGATTTTGTCATAAAGTACACTAGTGTTTCGATTTCAGGTTTAGTATCACATGGCTTAAAACCATTACACTACTCAATACCACAACAAAAGTATTAGCCAAAGTCCCAGAATGACCCTTGATGCTGACAGGTAAAAGCTCTGTTCAATCATTGGGCATCTTTTGAGTTCAATATCATTACATTTTAACATTGTAATGTTTTATTTATTTTTTCAGCCATGTATTCATGAATGAATCAATTATTAAATCTTGCAATCAATTTGACTTTACCAATATAACTACATAACATAATGGTATTCATTTATTTGAAGGGTAAATCTCTATTGATAAACTGAGTCAATCAAGATGTAGTCTACGTGTAGTCACAATACAGGTAATACCCATTATTCAATAGGTCTCGTTACAATACAGGTAATACCCATTATTCAATAGGTCTCGTCACAATACAGGTAATACCCATTATTCAATAGGTCTCGTCACAATACAGGTAATACCCATTATTCAATAGGTCTCGTCACAATACAGGTAATACCCATTATTCAATAGGTCAGGTAATACCCATTATTCAATAGGTCTCGTCACAATACAGGTAATACCCATTATTCAATAGGTCTCGTCACAATACAGGTAATACCCATTATTCAATAGGTCTCGTCACAATACAGGTAATACCCATTATTCAATAGGTCTCGTTACAATACAGGTAATACCCATTATTCAATAGGTCTCGTTACAATACAGGTAATACCCATTATTCAATAGGACTCGTTACAATACAGGTGTGTGTGTCTGTATTCAATAGGTCTCGTTACAATACAGGTGTGTGTGTGTCTGTATTCAATAGGACTCGTTACAATACAGGTGTGTGTCTGTATTCAATAGGACTGTCGTGCATTAAGTTGAGCTGGTTTTGGCTGATTTCACGGGGCTACAGATGAGTCTATTTCCCTTCCATTTAGGACTTATTTTATTGGGAACTGCTAGATCATATTCTTTTTATTGTACCTGATCAACATTTGCATGGAAGAAGTGATCCCTTTTGTCAAAGTCTGCGCTGTCTCTTTAAGAAGATAATGATGTCATTTGGAGGTAGAAGGTGCTACTATGCAATCTAGTGGAAACCCGACGGGAGGCGAGAGAGTGCATTTGTTTATGGTGGCAAGGGAGATTTAACTGAGTTGATAATGTTTTGGTGGCAATCAGCTTTGAAAGCATATTTTGCGTCATGGTTTGCAATAGTGGTTGACCGATAACGATTTTAACGGCGATAACGATTTATTGGATGCCGATTAATCGGCCTACTTTTTTTTATGGGGGGGGGGGGGGGTATATAGATTTGTAATAATGACAATTACAACAATACCGAATAAACAATGAACATTTTTATTTTGACTTAATATAATGCATAAATAAAATATATTTAGTCTCAAATGAATAATGATACCTCTAGTTTGCGTATTATCATAAACAAAGTACCAGGGTAGTGAATTGATGTTAGCTTCAGCTGTCAGCAAGCTGGGACATTTGTCCTATAAAGATGGAAGATATCGGTATCTTCTTGCATTGTAAATGGTTCTTGCCTGTAGGACATTGTTTTGCGAACAATAATAAACCGTTTCAACATTTCTACATGCCCGGTCACATTATACTTGTGTGCAGCATGAGGTGGGAGCTAACAATGCAGCCCAGAGAGCTCTAGAAATGAATGAGGAAGTGGAGCACTGCTCTTCGTGCTATAAAGGGGCTGATCTGATATGTGATTGAGAAGGTCAATGCTCTGATCATTCATTGGTTGATCGCTCCCAACCCATTCGAATCCCCACTCAGATGACTACTTTAAAATTATGGAAGCCCTTGATGACGATGTCCATCTAGAGACCTCTTTCTATCTCTGAGCTGCTGCTCAGCCCTACGGCCCTCTGGGAGATGTAGTGTCAGGCAGGCTATCCGTGTTCACCTGGAGACAGATGGCCAGTCTGCTCCCCGTTTCCCTGGGCGTACACACCCCCACACCAAGCATCAGGTGTCAGAGTGGGTTGCCTGGGGCCTGGAGAGCAGCTACAGGCCAGGGGCCTCTAGTTTTCTCTTCCCTGTCTGTCAAACCAATTGGGAAAGACAACTACAGGATCCTATTGGACAACCAGTAAACATTGTCTTGCCATATTTTTATCAAAGAAACCTTTGATAAACATACATTTTTCCTCTTGAGTGTTGTTGTTATTATTATTTGTCAGTGTTTTGGCCAAATGAAGCTTTTTCCTTGAGGCGTTAGATGTGTTACCTTCCTGTTCTGTGATCACAGTGAGGAGGAACACGTTTAAATGATGACATTTAGCAGACGCTTTCATCCCAAGGGACTTTTTTTGTGTTTGGGAGGCCCCAGCGGGAATCAAACCCACAATCCTTGTCTTTGCAACCTCCATGCTCTACCAACTGAGCCATGTGAATAAGCAATGTTATGTCATCTAACGGTGTTTTTCTTGTGTCCTGGTGGCAGTTGAAGGAGGTGAATTCCCGGACCATCCTGTCTAACATGATGTCCTACGTCTGGCCCAAGGACCGGCCTGATCTACGGGCTAGAGTAGCCATCGCCCTGGGGCTGCTGGCTGGTGCTAAGGTAGGCTGCTGGCTGGTGCTAAGGTAGGCTGCTGGCTGGTGCTAAGGTAGGCTGCTGGCTGGAGCTAAGGTAGGCTGCTGGCTGGAGCTAAGGTAGGCTGCTGGCTGGTGCTAAGGTAGGCTGCTGGCTGGTGCTAAGGTAGGCTGCTGGCTGGAGCTAAGGTAGGCTGCTGGCTGGAGCTAAGGTAGGCTGCTGGCTGGTGCTAAGGTAGGCTGCTGGCTGGAGCTAAGGTAGGCTGCTGGCTGGAGCTAAGGTAGGCTGCTGGCTGGAGCTAAGGTAGGCTGCTGGCTGGAGCTAAGGTAGGCTGCTGGCTGGAGCTAAGGTAGGCTGCTGGCTGGAGCTAAGGTAGGCTGCTGGCTGGAGCTAAGGTAGGCTGCTGGCTGGTGCTAAGGTAGGCTGCTGGCTGGTGCTAAGGTAGGCTGCTGGCTGGTGCTAAGGTAGGCTGCTGGCTGGTGCTAAGGTAGGCTGCTGGCTGGTGCTAAGGTAGGCTGCTGGCTGGTGCTAAGGTAGGCTGCTGGCTGGCTGGAGCTAAGGTAGGCTGCTGGCTGGCTGGAGCTAAGGTAGGCTGCTGGCTGGCTGGAGCTAAGGTAGGCTGCTGGCTGGCTGGAGCTAAGGTAGGCTGCTGGCTGGCTGGAGCTAAGGTAGGCTGCTGGCTGGCTGGAGTTAAGGTAGGCTGCTGCTGGCTGGAGCTAAGGTAGTCTGATGGGACACACACACACACACACATACGTCTGCTGGCTGGAGCTAAGGTAGGCTGATGGGACACACACACACACACATACGTCTGCTGGCTGGAGATGAGGTAGTCTGATGGGACACACACACACACACACACACACACATACGTCTGCTGGCTGGAGCTAAGGTAGTCTGATGGGACACACACACACACACACACATACGTCTGCTGGCTGGAGATGAGGTAGCCCGGTGGATGAGGTAGCCCGGTGGATGAGGTAGCCCGGTGGATGAGGTAGCCCGGTGGATGAGGTAGCCCGGTGGATGAGGTAGCCCGGTGGATGAGGTAGCCCGGTGAGACTCGTCTGCTGGCTGGAGTTACAGTGCTAAAAGAAAGTATACATCTCAACCTTTTCACATTTTGATAAAATGTGGGATTGAAATATATTTGTCATTTTTTTTGTAAATGATCCCCATTCTCATCGACGCGGCTTCAAGTTCCTTGGTGTCTACATCACCGACAAACTATCATGGTCCAAATACACCAAGACAGCCGTGAAGAGGGCACGACAAAGATTTGGCATGGTACCTCAGATCCTCAAAACGTTCTGCAGCTGTACCATCGAGAGCATCCTGACTGGTTGCACCACTGCCTGGTATGGCAACTAATCGGCCTTTGAAATTCGGCTTGTCACCAAAAGCACTCACAAACTTCTACAGATGCACAATCGAGAGCATCCTGTCGGGCTGGATCACCGCCTGGTACGGCAACTGCTCCGCCCACAACCGTAAGGCTCTCCAGAGGGTAGTGAGGTCTGCACAACGCATCACCGGGGGCAAACTACCTGCCCTCCAGGACACCTACAACACCGATGTCACAGGAAGGCCAAAAAGATCATCAAGGACAGCAACCACCTGAGCTTCCTGTTCACCCCGCTATCATCCAGAAGGCAAGGTTGTGAGTGCTTCCTGAGGTTGAAGAGGCGCTGCTGCGCCTTCTTCACGACGCTGTCTGTGTGGGTGGACCAATTCACTTTGTCCGTGATGTGTACGCCGAGGAACTTAGTTCCTCCCGACTGTATGTAATGAAACCTACGGTTACCTGGTAATACTGCGTAGTTTCCTTGGAACGCGAAGCGAGGCGGCCATCTCTGTCGGCGCCGACATTGAACAAGGGAAACTGTTTAAACCCTTTACGATGAAGATCTGTGAAGTTATTTGAGTTTTTTTTTGCTGAATTTATATTTACAAAAAATATATGGGATATTGCAAATGCTACAATCTGCAATATTAAAGGTAATCTATGCACTTTTAAATTATTATTTTTTAAACAATTGTAGAAACATTTTGAGGATAATGAATGGAAACAGGATGCACCTTTAGCTAAGTCTCATAGCAAAAGGTCTGAATACTTTTGTAAATAAATTCTACCCCATAATAAATTCGCAAAAAATGTTTAAACATTTTTTCACTTTGTCATTATGTGGTATTGTGTAGATTGAGTAAAAATAATATAACTAAAGTCTAGTGGTCTGATTACTTTCTGAATGCCACGTAGATATAGAGGTCTATAGATCCTATCTGCAGTCCTGATTTCTGGAACCTTACCTGTGTAGTGTTGACTTTTCCTTGTTTCACTGTCTGGAATTTCAGGGTTCTCCCCATCGGTAATACAAGCACAGCCAGCCTCACTGAGCTTCTACCATCAGGATAGTAATACAAGCACAGCCAGCCTCACTGAGCTTCTACCATCAGGATAGTAATACAAGCACAGCCAGCCTCACTGAGCTTCTACCATCAGGATAGTAATACAAGCACAGCCAGCCTCACTGAGCTTCTACCATCAGGATAGTAATACAAGCACAGCCAGCCTCACTGAGCTTCTACCATCAGGATAGTAATACAAGCACAGCCAGCCTCACTGAGCTTCTACCATCAGAAGGACATTCCTGTTTCTCACTCTATCTCTCCCCCCCTCCTCGCTCTCTATCTACCCCCCCACTCTCTCTCCCCCCCTCACTCTATCTCCCCCCTCACTCTCTCTCCCCCCCTCACTCTCTCTCCCCCCTCACTCTCTCTCTCCCCCCTCCTCACTCTCTCTCTCCCCCCTCACTCTCTCTCCCCCCTCCTCACTCTCTAGATGACCAACGTGATGGTACCCTTCATGTTTAAGTATGTTGTGGATGAGCTGAATGGACTGTCAGGACACATGTTGAACCTGAGCGACGCCCCCAACACCGTGGCTACCATGGCAACCGCTGTTCTTATTGGTTGTAAGTCCCAACTACTTTTCTTCACAAACCAAAAAAAGTATTTGAATATCTTGGAACAGAATATTGTTATCACAGTCCAGGAGTCAGATTCTAGATTATCTGGGATAGGGAACAATTAAACTAGAACTATATCAAACCTAGTGTTGGCTCTGCCTCTGTCTCCTCTGCCTGCTCTGCCTCTGCCTGCTCTGCCTCCTCTGTCTCCTCTGCCTCTGTCTCCTCTGCCTGCTCTGCTTCTGGCTGCTCTGTCTCCTCTGGCTCCTCTGCCTGCTCTGGCTCCTCTGCCTCTGGCTCCTCTGCCTCTGGCTCCTCTGGCTCCTCTGGCTCCTCTGCCTCCTCTGGCTCCTCTGCCTCCTCTGGCTCCTCTGGCTCCTCTGGCTCTGGCTCTCTGCCTCCTCTGGCTCCTCTGCCTCCTCTGGCTCCTCTGCCTCCTCTGGCTCCTCTGGCTCTGGCTCCTCCTCTGGCTCCTCTGCCTGCTCTGCCTCCTCTGGCTCCTCTGCCTCCTCTGCCTCCTCTGGCTGCTCTGCCTCCTCTGGCTCCTCTGGCTCCTCTGCCTGCTCTGGCTCCTCTGCCTGCTCTGGCTCCTCTGCCTGCTCTGGCTCCTCTGCCTGCTCTGGCTCCTCTGCCTCCTCTGGCTGCTCTGGCTCCTCTGGCTGCTCTGGCTCCTCTGCCTGCTCTGGCTCCTCTGCCTGCTCTGGCTCCTCTGCCTGCTCTGGCTCCTCTGGCTCCTCTGCCTGCTCTGGCTCCTCTGCCTGCTCTGCCTGCTCTGGCTCCTCTGCCTGCTCTGCCTGCTCTGGCTCCTCTGCCTGCTCTGGCTCCTCTGCCTGCTCTGCCTGCTCTGGCTCCTCTGCCTGCTCTGGCTCCTCCTCTGCCTGCTCTGTCTGCTCTGCTTCTGGCTCCTCTGCCTGCTCTGGCTCCTCTGCCTGCTCTGGCTCCTCTGCCTGCTCTGCCTGCTCTGCCTGCTCTGGCTCCTCTGCCTGCTCTGGCTCCTCTGCCTGCTCTGGCTCCTCTGCCTGCTCTGTCTCCTCTGCCTCCTCTGTCTCCTCTGCCTCCTCTGGCTCCTCTGCCTCCTCTGGCTCCTCTGCCTCCTCTGGCTCCTCTGGCTCCTCTGCCTCCTCTGGCTCCTCTGCCTCCTCTGGCTCCTCTGGCTCGGTCTCCTCTGGCTCGGTCTCTTCTGGCTCGGTCTCTTCTGGCTCGGTCTCCTCTGGCTCGGTCTCCTCTGGCTCGGTCTCCTCTGGCTCACTCTCTCTGCTCCGTCACTCTGTGGCTTGTGAATAGATGTTGATGTCAACCTCTGTTTGAATAGAGGTCAGGGTTTGGGTGTCCAGTCCTTCCTGGCAGCCCATGACTGCCTCCATCCTCTAACTCCGGCTCTGACTGCTGATGAAAACAGCTCTAATGAACTCCGATGTGGATGTCAATTAAGGCAGCCCCCCGCACCCCTCTGATTCAGAGGTTGGGTTAAATGCGGAAGACACATTTCAGTTGAATGCGTTGTTGTACAACTGACTACATACCCTTTCCCTAACTCTGGTGCTGACTGCTGATCAAATTGTGTTGGTCACATACACGTGTTTAGCAGATGTTATTGCGGGTGTTGTGAAATGCTGGTGTTTCTAGCTCCGACAGTGCAGTAATATCTAACTTTCACAACATATGCACACCTGTGTAAAGTTTCCGTACCAGGCGGTGATGCAGCCCGACAGGTTCCTCTCAATTGTGCATCTGTAAAAGTTTGTCAGGGTTTTGGGTGCCAAGCTACATTTCTTCAGCCTCATGAGGTTGAAGAGGCGCTGTTGCGCTTTCTTCAACACGCTGTCTGTGTGGATGGACCATTTCAGTTTGTCAGTGATGTGTACATCGAGGAACTTCACTTTCTAACTTCAATTAACAGCATTGGTATTAGAGGTCGACCAATTATCATTTTTTAATACCGATACCGATTATTGGACGACCAAAAAAAGCAGATTAATCGGCAGTTTTATGTGTGTATGTGTAAAAAATGACAAATATAACTATACTGAATAAACAATTAACCGTTTTATTTTGACTTAATATAATACATAATCTATTTAGTCTCAAATTAATGAAACATGTTCAATTTGGTTTAAATAATGCAAAAACAAAGTGTTGGAGAAGAAAGTAAAAGTGCAATATGTGCCATGTAAGAAAGCTAACGTTTCAGTTCCTTGCTCAGAACATGAGAACATATGTAAGCTGGTGGTTCCTTTTAACATGAGTCTTCAATATTCCCAGTTAAGACGTTTTAGGTTGACGTTAATATAGGAATTATAGGACTATTTCTCTCTATACCATTTGTATTTCATATATCTTTGACTATTGGATGTTCTTATAGGCACTTTAGTATTGCCAGCCCCTAATCTCGGGAGTTGATAGACTTGAAGTCATAAACAGCGCTGTGCTTCAAACATTGCGAAGAGCTGCTGGCAAACGCAGGAAAGTGGTGTTTGAATGAATGCTTATGAGCCTGCTGCTGCCTACCACCGCTCAGTCAGACTGCTCTATCAAATCATAGACTTAGTTATAATATAATAACACACAGAAATACGAGCCTGCTGCTGCTGCCTACCACCACTCAGTCAGACTGCTCTATCAAATCATAGACTTAGTTATAATATAATAACACACAGAAATACGAGCCTTAGGTCACCAATATGGTGAAATCTGTAAACTGTCATTTCGAAAACAAAACGTTTATTCTTTCAGTGAAATACAGAACCGTTCCGTATTTTATCTTAACGGGTGGCATCCAGAAGTCTAAATATTGCTGTTACATTGCACAACCTTCAATTTTACGTCATATTTATGTAAAATTCTGGCAAATTAATTGCGGTGTATCACACAATTCGCAACCAGCCAGGCGGCCCAAACTGCATAGATTCTGCTTGCACTGAACGCAAGAGAAGTGACACAATTTCCCTAGTTAATATTGCCTGCTAACATGCATTTATTTTTAACTAAATATGCAGGTTTAAATATATATATATATATATATACTTCTGTGTATTGATTTTAAGAAAGGCATTGGTGTTTATGGTTTGGTACATTTGTGCAATGAATGAGCTTTTGTTAAAACACTAAAACACCATTAGCAAAGTTAAAGTAGGCTGTGATTGGATGATAAATGAACAGGCACCGACCGCATCGATTATATGCAACGCAGGACAAGCTAGTTAACCTAGTAATATCATCAACCATGTGTAGTTAACTAGTGATTATGTGAAGATTGATTGATTGTTTTTTACAAGATAAGTTGAATGCAATTTACCTCCTTGCAGAAACGAGGTCCTTTCCACACTGCTCTCGAGTAACAGGTGGTCAGCCTGCCACGTACTTTCCTCGTGGATTGCAATGTCTTCGGCGTTTACCGATTTGTTATGAAAACTTGAAATCGTCCCAAATTCATCGGTCAACCTCTAATTGGTGTTCCTCTTGTCCAGATGGGGCAGTATGATTGCATTGTCTGTGGATCTATTGGGACGGTATGCAAATTGAAGTGGGTCTAGGGTGACCGGGAAGGTAGAGATGGCCTTGATGAAGTCCGCTCTAATGAACTGGGCCAACCCAAACCATCACTCTGACTGCTGCTGTCAGCTCTAATGAACTGAGCCAACCCAAACCATCACTCTGACTGCTGCTGTCAGCTCTAATGAACTCAGCCAACCTAAACCATCACTCGGACTGCTGCTGTCAGCTCTAATGAACTGAGCCAACCCAAACTAATGAACCATGTTAGTTTGCTGGCAGCCAGCTAGTCACTCACACACACACACACACACACACACACAAACAGCTAGCATGACACTAGCCTCTGCTGTCTCTGGCCTTGAGATGAAAGCCCCCTGTTGTTCACTGATGTTGCTGCTGGTTTCATTGGCCTGTAGAATACAACTGCACATCGCTGGATGTCCGATTCAACAACAGTTTAGCTAACATTCTGACATTGTATTTAGGAGCAGTAGTTGTGATGTTTTGTGGAATACAGCAGTGTCCATCGATGTGTGTTTTAAATTTATTTATTTTTTAAAAATTTATTTTACCTTTTATTTAACTAGACAAGTCAGTTAAGAACAAATTCTTATTTTCAATGACGGCCTAGGAACAGTGGGTTAACTGCCTGTTCAGGGGCAGAACGACAGATTTTGTACCTTGTCAGCTCGGGGATTTGAACTTGCAACCTTTCGGTTACTACTCCAATGCTCTAACCACTAGGCTACCCTGCCGTGTGTGTAGTGTTGGAATAAAATGTTTACTACACAGTCTGGTCTGGTCTGGGACGGTCTCTGTTACTGCACAGCCTGGCCTGGTCTGGTCTGGGACGGTCTCTGTTACTACACAGCCTGGCCTGGTCTGGGACGGTCTCTGTTACTACACAGCCTGGTCTGGGACGGTCTCTGTTACTACACAGCCTGGTCTGGCCTGGTCTGGGACGGTCTCTGTTACTACACAGTCTGGTCTGGCCTGGTCTGGGACGGTCTCTGTTACTACACAGCCTGGCCTGGTCTGGGACGGTCTCTGTTACTACACAGCCTGGCCTGGTCTGGGACGGTCTCTGTTACTACACAGCCTGGACTGGTCTGGGACAGTCTCTGTTACTACACAGCCTGGACTGGTCTGGGACAGTCTCTGTTACTACACAGCCTGGACTGGTCTCTGTTACTACACAGCCTGGCCTGGACTGGTCTGGGACAGTCTCTGTTACTACACAGCCTGGCCTGGTCTAGGAAGTGACTTGTCAAGTACAACCAAATCAATTGATCTCTATATCCCCTTGTCTGTCTCTGATTGGTATAAAGGCTGGCGTGCTGTTCTCTCTGATGAAATCCTCTTTCTCTTCTCCCAGACGGTGTGTCCCGTGCCGGTTCGGCCCTCTTCAACGAGCTGCGTAACGCCGTGTTTGGGAAGGTGGCCCAGAGTTCCATCCGGCGTATCGCCAAGAACGTGTTCCTGCACCTCCACAGCCTGGACCTGGGCTTCCACCTGTCCCGCCAGACGGGCGCGTTGTCAAAGGCCATTGATAGGGGCACCAGGGGCATCTCCTTCGTCCTCTCTGCCATTGTCTTCAACCTGGGACCCACTGCGCTGGAGATGGGGCTGGTCGCTGCTATCCTGGTGGGTAACCCCTAACCCTAGAATAGGGGTGAGGCAGGGGGAGGTAGAGGGTGAGGCAGGGGGCGAGGCAGGGGGAGGTAGAGGGCGAGGCAGGGGGAGGTAGAGGGCGAGGCAGGGGGAGGTAGAGGGCGAGGCAGGGGGAGGTAGAGGGCGAGGCAGGGGGAGTAGAGGGCGAGGGGTCCTCTCTGCTATTCAACCTGTATGGTTAATGTCAGTTTGACAGTAGAGTAGGAGGAAATGTCACTGTACCATCCCTGCCCCGGTACCAACACTGCCCCGGTACCAACCCTGCCCCTGTACCAACACTGCCCCGGTACCAACCCTGCCACTGCCCCGGTACCAACCCTGCCCCGGTACCAACCCTGCCCCGGTACCAACCCTAACCCGGTACCAACCCTAACCCGGTACCAACCCTAACCCATGGCTTGGCGGAACAAGTGGTCTCTGAGCCTGTTGGTCTGGACGGTGGCAGAGAGAACAGTGTATGACTAGGGTGGCTGGATTCTTTGGCAATTCTTCGGGCCTTCCTCTGACACCGCCTGGTATAGAGGTCCTGGATGGCATGGAGCTGGGCCCCAGTGATGGACTGGGATGTCCACACCACCCTTTGTAGCTTTTTGCGGTTAAGGGTGGTGTAATTTCCATAGCAAGTGGTGATGCAGCCTGTCAAGATGCTCTCGATGGTGCAGCTGTACTACTTTTGAAATTCACTCAAACTACGCTAGTTCCGGCATACTGATCCTAGCTCAAGTTTATAGGATTTCACCCCGATCATGAACATTTGTCTGGGTCTGCAAAAACGTTGAGACAGTCATGTTGTGTATGCCCGGCATTAGTGTGTAGACTCCACAGTCATGGAGACTGTTCTCCATCTCAGCATTAGGTAGTGTAGACTCCACATGGAGACTGTTCTCCATCTCAGCATTAGGTAGTGTAGACTCCACATGGAGACTGTTCTCCATCTCAGCATTAGGTAGTGTAGACTCCACATGGAGACTGTTCTCCATCTCAGCATTAGGTAGTGTAGACTCCACATGGAGATGTTCTCCATCTCAGCATTAGGTAGTGTAGACATATGGAAAGGAAGCTGGACCTCCATCTCAGCATACCGCTGAACCAGGCTGTTCGGACCCACATGGAGACTGTTCTCCATCTCAGCATTTCCCTTATCTCAGCATTAGGTAGGGCAGCATTAGCAGGTAGTGAACCAGTCTTATCTCAGTAATACTGCATTAGCATTAGGTAGGAACCACATGGAGATATATTAGCATATGGAAAGGAGCTGGACCAGTAATACTGCTAAGGGCAGCATTAGCAGTAGGAACCAGTCTTACAGTAATACTGCATTAGCAGGAACCAGTCTTATACTGCATTAGCAGTAGCAGTAGGAACCAGTCTTACAGTAATCTTACTAAGGGCATTAGCAGTAGGAACCAGTCTTACAGTAATACTGCATTAGCAGTAGGAACCAGTCTTACAGTAATACTGCATTAGCAGTAGGAACCAGTCTTACAGTAATACTGCATTAGCAGTAGGAACCAGTCTTACAGTAATACTGCATTAGCAGTAGGAACCAGTCTTACAGTAATACTGCATTAGCAGTAGGAACCAGTCTTACAGTAATACTGCATTAGCAGTAGGAACCAGTCTTACAGTAATAGTTTCCTCTCCAGACGTCCATTTGATGTTGAAATGGGCAGAAATGTAATATCTATTATAATAGTGTTTACCTACCTAGTGAGTCTAATAACGAGTCTGGATATTCAGACGTGTTTGGTTGACTTCTGTTCTAGCTCCGCTAGTCTGTTGAAGTGATACCTTGAAGTGGCTGTTCCACTGGATGTCATAAGGTGAAAGCACCAATTTGTAAGTCGCTCTGGATAAGAGCGTCTGCTAAATGACTTAAATGTAAATGTAAATAATGTCTTTATCCACCTCCCAGTTTGATGGCTTTCTCCCTCGTTTCTCAGCATTATGTTTCCCTCCTTTCTACAATATTAAAATGTCTCTCTCTCTCCTCAGTATTATAAATGCGGGGTGGAATTTGCTGCGGTGACTCTGGGTACTCTGGGAGCGTATACCGCCTTCACCATTGCTGTCACACAGTGGAGGTACTGTCCACTAGGTTGTTGTTGTTGACAGATGACCTTCACCTTAACTACCTGTAGGTTTACATTGTACTAGGCATATATGTGGTTGGCTTGGCTATAGCTAGCAGTATAGTCGCTCTGGATAAGAGCGTCTGCTAAATGACTTAAATGTAAATGTATAGAAAAGCTGAAGCTACCTTTTTCCTGTGAATTCTTCCCAACTGTGTAACGTTGGCGTCCATCTTGTTCTCCAGGACTCAGTTCAGGATAGAGATGAACAATGCAGACAACGAGGCAGGAAACGCTGCCATTGACTCTTTACTGAACTATGAGACCGTTAAGGTGAGACAGTTTCTCTACCTCTCCTTCTGTCTTTCTCTCTCCTTCTGTCTTTCTCTCCTTCTGTCTCTCTCTCCTTCTGTCTCTCTCTCCTTCTGTCTCTCTCTCCTTCTGTCTTTCTCTCTCCTTCTGTCTTTCTCTCTCCTTCTGTCTTTCTCTCTCTTCTGTCTTTCTCTCCTTCTGTCTTTCTCTCTCCTTCTGTCTTTCTCTCTCCTTCTGTCTTTCTCTCTCCTTCTGTCTTTCTCTCTCCTTCTGTCTTTCTCTCTCCTTCTGTCTTTCTCTCTCCTTCTCTGTCTTTCTCTCTCTCCTTCTCTGTCTTTCTCTCTCTCCTTCTCTGTCTTTCTCTCTCCTCTGTCTCTCTCTCCTTCTCTGTCTTTCTCTCTCTTTCTTTCTCTCTCCTTCTCTGTCTTTCTCTCTCCTTCTCTGTCTTTCTCTCTCCTTCTCTGTCTTTCTCTCTCTCCTTCTCTGTCTTTCTCTCTCTCCTTCTCTGTCTTTCTCTCTCTCCTTCTCTGTCTTTCTCTCTCTCCTTCTCTGTCTTTCTCTCTCTCCTTCTCTGTCTTTCTCTCTCTCCTTCTCTGTCTTTCTCTCTCTCCTTCTCTGTCTTTCTCTCTCCTTCTCTGTCTTTCTCTCTCCTTCTCTGTCTTTCTCTCTCTCCTTCTCTGTCTTTCTCTCTCCTTCTCTGTCTTTCTCTCTCCTTCTCTGTCTTTCTCTCCCCTTCTCTGTCTTTCTCTCCCCTTCTCTGTCTTTCTCTCCCCTTCTCTGTCTTTCTCTCCCCTTCTGTCTTTCTCTCCCCTTCTGTCTTTCTCTCCCCTTCTGTCTTTCTCTCCCCTTCTGTCTTTCTCTCCCCTTCTCTGTCTTTCTCTCCCCTTCTCTGTCTTTCTCTCTCCTTCTCCTGTCTTTCTCTCTTCTTCTCCTGTCTTTAGCTGTTCGTTACTCAGCTTCTTGGCTGAGGGAAAGTCAATGTGGACAATTATTCTGACATGTTCAAAGTGAATCAGAATTCAGTATTATACTACACAATACTGTCTGACCTCACCTGACCTCACCTCCCTCTCTCTCTGTTCCAGTATTATACTACACAATACTGTCTGACCTTACCTGACCTCACCTGACCTCACCTGACCTCACCTCCCTCTCTCCCTGTTCCAGTATTATACTACACAATACTGTCTGACCTCACCTTACCTCACCTGACCTTACCTCCCTCTCTCTCTGTTCCAGTATTATACTACACAATACTGTCTGACCTCACCTGACCTCACCTTACCTCACCTGACCTTACCTCCCTCTCTGTTCCAGTGTTATACTACACAATACTGTCTGACCTCACCTCCCTCTCTGTTCCAGTATTATACTACACAATACTGTCTGACCTCACCTTACCTCACCTGACCTTACCTCCCTCTCTCTCTGTTCCAGTATTATACTACACAATACTGTCTGACCTCACCTGACCTCACCTCTCTCTCTGTTCCAGTATTATACTACACAATACTGTCTGACCTCACCTGACCTCACCTGACCTCCCTCTCTCTCTGTTCCAGTATTATACTACACAATACTGTCTGACCTCACCTGACCTCACCTGACCTTACCTTACCTCACCTGACCTCACCTCCCTCTCTCTCTGTTCCAGTATTATACTACACAATACTGTCTGACCTCACCTTACCTCACCTGACCTTACCTCCCTCTCTCTCTGTTACAGTATTATACTACACAATACTGTCTGACCTCACCTGACCTCACCTCCCTCTCTCTCTGTTCCAGTATTATACTACACAATACTGTCTGACCTCACCTCCCTCCTCTCTCTGTTCCAGTGTTATACTACACAATACTGTCTGACCTTACCTCCCTCTCTCTCTGTTACAGTATTATACTACACAATACTGTCTGACCTCACCTGACCTTACCTCCCTCTCTCTCTGTTCCAGTATTATACTACACAATACTGTCTGACCTCACCTCCCTCTCTATCTGTTCCAGTATTATACTACACAATACTGTCTGACCTCACCTTACCTCCCTCTCTCTCTGTTCCAGTATTATACTACACGATACTGTCTGACCTCACCTCCCTCTCTCTCTGTTCCAGTATTATACTACACAATACTGTCTGACCTCACCTTACCTCCCTCTCTCTCTGTTCCAGTATTATACTACACAATACTGTCTGACCTCACCTCACCTCCTCTCTCTCTGTTCCAGTATTATACTACACAATACTGTCTGACCTCACCTCACCTGACCTCCCTCTCTCTCTGTTCAGTATTATACTACACAATACTGTCTGACCTCACCTCACCTCCCTCTCTCTCTGTTCCAGTATTATACTACACAATACTGTCTGACCTCACCTTACCTCCCTCTCTCTCTGTTCCAGTATTATACTACACAATACTGTCTGACCTCACCTGACCTCACCTGACCTCCCTCTCTCTCTGTTCCAGTATTATACTACACAATACTGTCTGACCTCACCTGACCTCACCTGACCTTACCTTACCTCACCTGACCTCACCTCCCTCTCTCTCTGTTCCAGTATTATACTACACAATACTGTCTGACCTCACCTTACCTCACCTGACCTTACCTCCCTCTCTCTCTGTTACAGTATTATACTACACAATACTGTCTGACCTCACCTGACCTCACCTCCCTCTCTCTCTGTTCCAGTATTATACTACACAATACTGTCTGACCTCACCTCACCTCCCTCTCTCTCTGTTCCAGTGTTATACTACACAATACTGTCTGACCTTACCTCCCTCTCTCTCTGTTACAGTATTATACTACACAATACTGTCTGACCTCACCTGACCTTACCTCCCTCTCTCTCTGTTCCAGTATTATACTACACAATACTGTCTGACCTCACCTCCCTCTCTATCTGTTCCAGTATTATACTACACAATACTGTCTGACCTCACCTTACCTCCCTCTCTCTCTGTTCCAGTATTATACTACACGATACTGTCTGACCTCACCTCCCTCTCTCTCTGTTCCAGTATTATACTACACAATACTGTCTGACCTCACCTTACCTCCCTCTCTCTGTTCCAGTATTATACTACACAATACTGTCTGACCTCACCTCACCTCCCTCTCTCTCTGTTCCAGTATTATACTACACAATACTGTCTGACCTCACCTTACCTCCCTCTCTCTCTGTTACAGTATTATACTACACAATACTGTCTGACCTCACCTTACCTCCCTCTCTCTCTGTTCCAGTATTTCAACAATGAGAAGTATGAAGCAGAGAAGTATGATGGTTATCTGAAGAGCTACGAGTCCTCCTCCCTGAAGACCACCTATACCCTGGCCATGCTCAACTTTGGACAGAGTGCCATCTTTAGTGTGGGCCTCACTGGTATCATGGTACTAGCTAGCAAGGGGATCATGGCAGGTCAGTCTACCCCTACACCCTAACTAACCCGAACCCCTACACCCTAACTAACCCGAACCCCTACACCCTAACTAACCCGAACCCCTACACCCTAACTAACCCGAACCCCTACACCCTAACTAACCTGAACCCCTACACCCTAACTAACCTGAACCCCTACACCCTAACTAACCCCTACACCCTAACTAACCCCTCCACCCTAACTAACCCCTCCACCCTAACTAACCCCTCCCCTAACGAACCCCTACACCCTAACGAACCCCTACACCCCTAACGAACCCCTACACCCTAACGAACCCCTACACCCTAACTAACCCCTACACCCTAACTAACCCCTACACCCTAACTAACCCCTACACCCTAACTAACCCCTACACCCTAACTAACCCCTACACCCTAACTAACCCCTCCACCCTAACTGACCCTCCACCCTAACTGACCCCTCCACCCTAACTGACCCCTCCACCCTAACTGACCCTCCACCCTAACTGACCCCTCCACCCTAACTGACCCCTCCCACCTAACTGACCCCTCCCCCTAACTGACCCCTCCACCCTAACTGACCCCTCCACCTAACTGACCCCTCCACCCTAACTGACCCCTCCCCTAACTGACCCCTCCACCCTAACGGACCCCTCCCCTAACGGACCCCTCCCCTAACGGACCCCTCCCCTAACGGACCCCTCCTCCCTAACGGACCCCTCCACCCTAACGGACCCCTCCACCCTAACGGACCCCTCCCCCTAACGGACCCCTCCCCCTAACGGACCCCTCCCCCTAACGGACCCCTCCCCCTAACGGACCCCTCCCCCTAACGGACCCCTCCCCTAACGGACCCCTCCCCCTAACGGACCCCTCCCCTAACTAACCCCTACACCCTAACTAACCCCTACACCCTATCTCCTTTTCCTGTAGTCCACAATCATCTCCTTTGTTTTGGTTACGTTGAGGAATAGGTTGTTATTCTGGCACCACACAGCCAGGTCTCTGACCACCTCCCTGTAGGCTGTCTCGTCGTTGTTGGTGATCAGGTCTACTGTTGTGTTGTCTGCAAACTTTTTTTAAATTTAAATTTTTTACTTTTATTTAACTAGGCAAGTCAGTTAAAGAACAAATTCATATTTTCATTGACGGCCTAGGAACAGTGGGTTAACTGGTCTAGGAACAGTGGGGTTAACTGGTCTAGGAACAGGGGGTTAACTGGTCTAGGAACAGTGGGGTTAACTGGTCTAGGAACAGTGGGGTTAACTGGTCTAGGAACAGTGGGGTTAACTGGTCTAGGAACAGGGGGTTAACTGGTCTAGGAACAGGGGGAACAGGGGGTTAACTGGTCTGGGAACAGGGGGTTAACTGGTCTGGGAACAGGGGTTAACTGGTTAACTGGTCTGGGAACAGGGGGTTAACTGGTCTGGGAACAGGGGGTTAACTGGTCTGGGAACAGGGGGTTAACTGGTCTGGGAACAGGGGGTTAACTGGTCTGGGAACAGTGGGTTAACTGGTCTGGGAACAGTGGGTTAACTGGTCTGGGAACAGTGGGTTAACTGGTCTGGGAACAGTGGGTTAACTGGTCTGGGAACAGTGGGTTAACTGGTCTGGGAACAGTGCCTTGTTCAGGGGCAGAACGACAGATTTTTACCTTGTCAGCTCGGGGATTTCGAGCTTTCGGTTACTGTCCCAACGCTCTTATCACAAGGCTACCTACTGCCACTAACAAACTTAATGATGGTGTTGGCGTTGTGCAGTCGTGTGTGAACAGGGAGTACAGGAGGGGACTGCACACACACCCCTGGGGAGCTCCAGTGTTGAGGATCAGCGTGGCAGATGTTTCTACCTACCCCCTAACTGCCCCCTAACTGCCCCCTAACTGCCCCCTAACTAACCCCTACACCCTAACTGCCCCCTAACTGCCCCCTAACTAACCCCTACACCCTAACTACATACACCTTAGACCCTAACTGCCCCCTAACTGCCCCTAACTGCCCCTACACCCTAACTGCCCCCTACACCTAACTGCCCCTACACCCTAACTGCCCCTACACCCTAACTGCCCCTACACCCTAACTAACCCCTACACCCTACAGTTGAAGTCAGAAGTCTACATACACCTTAGCCAAAAACATTTAAACTCAGTTTTTCACAATTCCTGACTTTTAATCCTAGTAAAAATTCCCTGTTTTAGGTCCGTTAGGATTACCACTTTATTTTAAGAATGTGAAATGTCAGAATAATAGTAGAGAGAATGTTTTATTGGAGCTTTTATTTCTTTCATCACATTCCCAGTGGGTCAGAAGTTGACATACATTTAATTAGTATTTGGTAGAATGGCCTTTAAATTGTTTAACTTGGGTCAAACGTTTCAGGTAGCCTTCCTCAAGCTTCCCAAAATAAGATGGGTAAATATTGGCCCATTCCTCCTGACAGAGCTGGTGTAACTGAGTCAGGTTTGTAGGCCTCCTTGCTCTCACACGCTTTTTCAGTTCTGCCCAGAAATGTTCTATAGGCTCGAGGTCAGGGCTTTGTGATGGACACTCCAATACCTTGACTTTGTTGTCCTTAAGCCATTTTGCCACAACTTTGGAAGTATGCTTGGGGTCATTGTCAATTTGGAAGACCCATTTACAACCAAGCTTTAACTTCCTGACTGATGTCTTGAGATGTTGCTTCAATATATCCACATAATTTCTGTGCCTCATGATGCCATCTATTTTGTGAAGTGCACTCAGTCCCTCCTGCAGCAAAGCACCCCCACAACATGATGCTGCCACCCCCACAACATGATGCTGCCACCCCTGTCCTTCACGGTTGGGATGGTGTTCTTTGGCTTGCAAGCCTCCCCCTTTTTCCTCCAAACATAACAATTTACATTATGGCCGAACAGGTATATTTTTGTTTCATCAGACCAGAGGTCATTCCTCCAAGAAGTACGATCTTTGTCCCCATGTTCAGTTGCAAACCGTAGTCTGGCTTTTTTATGGAGGTTTTGGAGCAGTGGCTTCTTCCTTGCTGAGCGGCCTTTCAGGTTATGTCGATATAGGACTCGTTTTACTGTGGATATAGATACTTTTGTACCTGTTTCCTCCAGCATCTTCACAAGGTCCTTTGCTGTTGTTCTGGGATTGATTTGCACTTTTAACACCACAGTACATTAATCTCTAGGAGACAGAACGCGTCTCCTTCCTGAGTGGTATGACAGCTGCGTGGTCCCATGGTGTTTATACTTGCGTACTATTGTTTGTACAGATGAACGTGGTATCTTCAAGCGTTTGGAAATTGCTCCCAAGGATGAACCGGACTGGAGGTCTATAATTTTTAGTTCTGAGATCTTTGCTGATTTCTTTTGTTTTTCCCATGATGTCAAGCAAAGAGGCACTGAGTTTGAAGGTAGGCCTTGAAATACATCCACAGGTACACCTCCAATTGACTCAAATGATGTCATGGCTTTAGAAGCTTCTGATAGGCTAATTGACATAATTTTCTGAAATTTTCCAAGCTGTTTTAAAGGCACAGTCAACTTAGTGTATGTAAACTTCTGACCCACTGGTATTGTGATACAGTGAAATAATCTGTCTGTAAACAATTGTTGGAAAAATGACTTGTGTCATGCACAAAGTAGATGTCCTAACCAACTTACCAAAACAATAGTTTGTTAACAAGAAATGTGTGGAGTAGTTGAAAAACAAGTTTAATGACTCCAACCTAAGTGTATGTAAACTTCTGACTTCAACTGTAACTAACCGTAACTAAAGGTGATGGCTACCAAGGGCATCATGACCGGTTAGTCTAACCCCTACTAACTAACCCTAATAGAAAGATAGAGAACCCTTTAATCGGTGTTGTGATTTGGTCCACATCATCTGACATTACAAAATCAACATTCCTCCTTTAAGTAGCTGTGGAAGTTTGACAGTGTGTTGATATTGTTGACAGGCTCTATGACAGTAGGAGACCTGGTGATGGTGAATGGTCTGCTGTTCCAGCTCTCTCTGCCTCTTAACTTCCTGGGCACCGTGTACAGAGAGACACGCCAGGCCCTGATCGACATGAATACACTCTTCACACTGCTCAGTATTGACACCAAGATCAAGGTAACACATACCAATTGCACCCTTATTCCCTATGTAGTGCACTTCTTTTGACTCAGAGCCCACCTTGTGCTGGGCTAGAGCTAAGATCTATCTAGAACACTGTAATTACTGACTAGCTGTACACAGTAATCCTAAAGGTTCTATACTTATAGTCCAGTTCTAGAACACTGTAATTACTGACCAGCTGTACACAGTAATCCTAAAGGTTCTATACTTATAGTCCAGTTCTAGAACACTGTAATTACTGACCAGCTGTACACAGTAATCCTAAAGGTTCTATACTTATAGTCCAGTTCTAGAACACTGTAATTACTGACCAGCTGTACACAGTATTCCTAAAGGTTCTATAATTATAGTCCAGTTCTAGAACACTGTAATTACTGACCAGCTGCACACAGTAATCCTAAAGGTTCTATACTTATAGTCCTGTACTAGTTCCTCTCGTGTGTCTGTCTACAGGTGAAGGAGCTGGCCCCTGTCCTCCTGTGACCCCCCCCCCCCCCTAGTCTATAGTAAGTAGTCTATCCTAACTCTCTTGTCTCTCTACTCTAGGAGACAGATCTGGCCCCTCCTCTCTCCGTCACCCCTCAAGAAGCCACCATCAGGTTTGAGGATGTCTACTTTGAGTACCTGGAAGGACAGAAGGTTCTAGAGGGCGTCTCCTTCCAGGTGCCGGCTGGGAAGAAGGTGGCCATCGTAGGAGGGAGCGGATCAGGGTAAGGTACTCGTTTAGAAAGGCCTTGACCTGTCTGAAATGGTCGTATGAAATGCACTGGTCAGAAATATTTCATAGTTGTCTCAGCTTTTCATTTCCTTAAAACCGGTCAAACTGATGACATTGGACATGTTTCCCAGGACCAATATGTTTTGGAGTTATTGCCTATTCTCTCGGCATCTAAATGAAACAGACAACTTTACCGGTGTTACATTGATAGAATTAAGATGTTGTTCTGGTGAGCACTACTTCATCTGGTGTCATAGGGCCCAGGGAGAAGCTGCATGTATCTAACTACAGTTGACAAACAAATGGCCGACCCAAATGTCAGAACTTGGGAAGCACTGTGGCTAGGAAAAACTCCCTAGAAAGGCCAGAACCTAGGAAGAAACCTAGAGAGGAACCAGGCTATGAAGGATGACCAGTCCTCTTCTGGTTGTGCCGGGTGGAGATTATAACAGAACATGGCCAAGATGTTCAAATGTTCATAGATGACCAGCAAGTCAGCACCTCAGGAGTAAATGTTGTTTGGCTTTTCATAGCCGATCATTAGGAGTATCTCTACCGCTCCTGCTGTCTCTAGAGAGTTGAAAACAGCAGGTCTGGGACAGGGAGCACATCCGGTGAACAGGTCAGGGTTCCATAGCCGCAGGCAGAACAGTTGAAACTGGAGCAGCAGCACGGCCAGGTGGACTGGGGACAGCAAGGAGTCATCATGCCAGGTAGTCCTGAGGCATGGTCCTAGGGCTCAGGTCCTCCGAGAGAAAGAGAGAATTAGAGAGAGCATACTGAAATTCACACAGGACACCGGATAAGACAGGAGAAATACTCCAGATATAACAGACTGACCTTAGCCCCCCGACACATAAACTACTGCAGCATAAATAGTGGAGGCTGAGACGGGAAGGGGTCAGGAGACACTGTGGCCCCATCCGATGATACTCCCGGACAGGGCCAAACAGGAAGGATATAACCCCACCCACTTTGCCAAAGCACAGCCCCCACACCAATAGAGGGATATCTTCAACCACCAACTTACCATCCTGAGACAAGGCCGAGTATAGCCCACAAAGATCTCCGCCACGGCACAACCCAAGGGGGGACGCCAACCCAGACAGGAAGATCACATCAGTGACTCAACCCACTCAAGCGACGCACCCCTTCTAGGGGCCTACCAAATGATAGTAATAGGGCCTACCAAATGGCAGTCATTATAATAGGGCCTACCAAATGATAGTAATAGGGCCTACCAAATGGCAGTAATAGGGCCTACCAAATGGCAGTAATAGGGCCTACCAAATGGCAGTCATTATAATAGGGCCTACCAAATGATAGTAATAGGGCCTACCAAATGGCAGTAATAGGGCCTACCAAATGGCAGTAATAGGGCCTACCAAATGGCAGTAATAGGGCCTACCAAATGGCAGTAATAGGGCCTACCAAATGGCAGTAATAGGGCCTACCAAATGGCAGTAATAGGGCCTACCAAATGGCAGTAATAGGGCCTACCAAATGGCAGTAATAATGGGATATTGGTGTGCGTGCAAATGTGGTCAATGGGTGTGAAATCTCTCTGTAGAAACCCTTATTTAAACAGCTCTAATTGGTACATAATTGGACGGCTGCTTCACTAATCTGTTCTAGTGGAAATGTGCCTCTTATTGTCCTAACCTATATTTAACGAATCCGGTCCAGATTGTTGTTTTAACCCTTAAACCCTTATTTAGCTTCGCTCTGCAAGTTTATTCTCTCTACTATATTTATGTCAGTCCTATTTCCCAAAAGTCATTGATTCTACATTCAGGAAGAGCACCATAGTAACCATGGTTCTGTGGTGTTTCAGGAAGAGCACCATAGTAACCATGGTTCTGTGTTGTTTCAGGAAGAGCACCATAGTAACCATGGTTCTGTGTTGTACAGGAAGAGCACCATAGTAACCATGGTTCTGTGTTGTTTCAGGAAGAGCACCATAGTAACCATGGTTCTGTGTTGTTTCAGGAAGAGCACCATAGTAACCATGGTTCTGTGGTGTTTCAGGAAGAGCACCATAGTAACCATGGTTCTGTGTTGTTTCAGGAAGAGCACCATAGTAACCATGGTTCTGTGGTGTTTCAGGAAGAGCACCATAGTAACCATGGTTATGTGTTGTTTCAGGAAGAGCGCCATAGTAATCATGGTTCTGTGGTGTTTCAGGAAGAGCGCCATAGTAACCATGGTTCTGTGTTGTTTCAGGAAGAGCGCCATAGTAATCATGGTTCTGTGGTGTTTCAGGAAGAGCGCCATAGTAATCATGGTTCTGTGGTGTTTCAGGAAGAGCGCCATAGTAATCATGGTTCTGTGGTGTTTCAGGAAGAGCGCCATAGTAATCATGGTTCTGTGGTGTTTCAGGAAGAGCGCCATAGTAATCATGGTTCTGTGTTGTTTCAGGAAGAGCGCCATAGTAACCATGGTTCTGTGTTGTTTCAGGAAGAGCGCCATAGTAACCATGGTTCTGTGTTTCAGGAAGAGCGCCATAGTAACCATGGTTCTGTGTTGTACAGGAAGAGCACCATAGTAACCATGGTTCTGTGTTGTTTCAGGAAGAGCACCATAGTAACCATGGTTCTGTGTTGTTTCAGGAAGAGCACCATAGTAACCATGGTTCTGTGTTGTTTCAGGAAGAGCACCATAGTAACCATGGTTCTGTGTTGTTTCAGGAAGAGCACCATAGTAACCATGGTTCTGTGTTGTTTCAGGAAGAGCACCATAGTAATCATGGTTCTGTGTTTCAGGAAGAGCACCATAGTAACCATGGTTCTGTGTTTCAGGAAGAGCACCATAGTAACCATGGTTCTGTGTTGTTTCAGGAAGAGCGCCATAGTAATCATGGTTCTGTGGTGTTTCAGGAAGAGCACCATAGTAACCATGGTTCGGTGTTGTTTCAGGAAGAGCGCCATAGTAACCATGGTTCTGTGTTGTTTCAGGAAGAGCGCCATAGTAACCATGGTTCTGTGTTGTTTCAGGAAGAGCACCATAGTAACCATGGTTCTGTGTTGTTTCAGGAAGAGCACCATAGTAACCATGGTTCTGTGTTGTTTCAGGAAGAGCACCATAGTAACCATGGTTCTGTGTTGTTTCAGGAAGAGCACCATAGTAACCATGGTTCTGTGTTGTTTCAGGAAGAGCACCATAGTAATCATGGTTCTGTGTTTCAGGAAGAGCACCATAGTAACCATGGTTCTGTGTTGTTTCAGGACGAGCACCATAGTAACCATGGTTCTGTGTTTCAGGAAGAGCACCATAGTAACCATGGTTCTGTGTTTCAGGAAGAGCACCATACTAATGGTTCTATGTTGTTTCAGGAAGAGCACCATAGTAACCATGGTTCTGTGTTTCAGGAAGAGCACCATAGTAACCATGGTTCTGTGTTTCAGGAAGAGCACCATAGTAACCATGGTTCTGTGTTGTTTCAGGACGAGCACCATAGTAACCATGGTTCTGTGTTTCAGGAAGAGCACCATACTAATGGTTCTGTGTTTCAGGAAGAGCACCATAGTAACCATGGTTCTGTGTTTCAGGAAGAGCACCATACTAATGGTTCTGTGTTTCAGGAAGAGCACCATAGTAACCATGGTTCTGTGTTTCAGGAAGAGCACCATAGTAACCATGGTTCTGTGTTTCAGGAAGAGCACCATAGTAACCATGGTTCTGTGTTTCAGGAAGAGCACCATACTAATGGTTCTATGTTGTTTCAGGAAGAGCACCATAGTAACCATGGTTCTGTGTTGTTTCAGGAAGAGCACCATAGTAACCATGGTTCTGTGTTTCAGGAAGAGCACCATAGTAATCATGGTTCTGTGTTTCAGGAAGAGCACCATACTAATGGTTCTGTGTTTCAGGAAGAGCACCATACTAATGGTTCTGTGTTTCAGGAAGAGCACCATAGTAACCATGGTTCTGTGTTTCAGGAAGAGCACCATAGTAACCATGGTTCTGTGTTTCAGGAAGAGCACCATAATGCGTATGCTGTTCCGGTTTTACGAGCCCCAGAAGGGGAACATCTACATCGCTGGACAGAACATCAGGGACGTTGGACTGGACAGTCTGCGACGGGCCGTAGGGGTGGTACCACAGGTACAACTACCTTGATTAGATGAACTTACTGATCCTTTATTAAGTTGAATTGGACAACAATAAACTCGGACAACAAACTCTCACAAGGTCAGGGGTCAGATGTTGAAAGAACAGTTTTTCTTTGTTCAGTGTGTTACATCACTTTATTTTGTCCTCTCCCGGCGCGTCCTCTCCTCAAGTTGAGCTGACGGTATTGATTGACTGTACTGTTTCCTCTTCTCGCTCGCTCTGTCGCTCTCTCTACCCCTTCCTTCCTACCCAGGATGCAGTGCTCTTCCACAACACCATCTTCTACAACCTTCAGTACGGGAACATGAACGCCACGCCAGAGGAGGTGTACCAGGTGGCACGGCTGGCAGGGATCCACGACGCCATTCTCAGGATGCCCCACGGATACGAGACTCAGGTCGGGGAGAGGGGACTCAAACTGTCAGGTAGGGACAGGGGAGATGCTTGGCACGGCTGTCTTTGGACAGATAACATGGTAATAGACTGCTTTTAAAGCCATAATCATCTTTGTTTGAAATGATTCAACTTTAACCTTGATAATCTTCCAAACACCATTCAAAGACAACGAATTACAGCCAGTGCTTTAGAGAGAACTAACTAACTGACTGTCTAGTGTAGAGGGACCAGGAGAGGCCTCCAGTCTGGTATCTAGTGTTGTGAAGCTAGTTGTCTAGTATAGAGGGACCATGAGAGGCCTCCAGTCTGGTATCTAGTGTTGTGAAGCTAGTTGTCTAGTATAGAGGGACCATGAGAGGCCTCCAGTCTGGTATCTAGTGTTGTGAAGCTAGTTGTCTAGTATAGAGGGACCAGGAGAGGCTTCCAGTCTGGTATCTAGTGTTGTGAAGCTAGTTGTCTAGTATAGAGGGACTAGGAGAGGCCTCCAGTCTGGTATCTAGTGTTGTGAAGCTAGTTGTCTAGTATAGAGGGACCATGAGAGGCCTCCAGTCTGGTATCTAGTGTTGTGAAGCTAGTTGTCTAGTATAGAGGGACCATGAGAGGCCTCCAGTCTGGTATCTAGTGTTGTGAAGCTAGTTGTCTAGTATAGAGGGACCATGAGAGGCCTCCAGTCTGGTATCTAGTGTTGTGAAGCTAGTTGTCTAGTAGAGCGGGACCAGGAGAGGCATCCAGTCTGGTATCTAGTGTTGAGGATGTGACTGAAGCTAGTTGTCTAGTATAGAGGGACTAGGAGAGGCCTCCAGTCTGGTATCTAGTGTTGAGGATGTGACTGAAGCTAGTTGTCTAGTATAGAGGGACCAGGAGAGGCCTCCAGTCTGGTATCTAGTGTTGTGAAGCTAGTTGTCTAGTAAAGAGGGACCAGGAGAGGCCTCCAGTCTGGTATCTAGTGTTGATGAGGACGTGACTGAAGCCCGTGTTAACATGAGTTTGTCAGAGTCCAAGGCTGTTCTACTGTGCTCTTCTCTTACTGTTACTACTGGGGCTTTCTATATCTACCAGTCTGACTGGTGTAGTTACTACTGGGGCTTTCTATATGTACAAGTCTGACTGGTGTAGTTACTACTGGGGCTTTCTATATCTACCAGTCTCACCTGGTTCTAGATATGTGTTTGCTTTCTGTCCTGTCTGTTGCCGTTTGTGTCAAGACAGCATTATTGACTTGCTGTGTGTGTCAAGACAGCATTATTGACTTGCTGTGTGTGTCAAGGCAGCATTATTGACTTGCTGTGTGTGTCAAGACAGCATTATTGACTTGCTGTGTGTGTTTCAGGTGGGGAGAAGCAGCGTGTGGCCATAGCCAGGGCCATACTGAAGAACCCTCCTATTCTGCTGTATGACGAAGCTACCTCCTCACTGGACTCTATCACTGAGGAGGTAACCCCCCCACACACACACACACACACACAGAATCAGCTGTTGTCTCTTCTGCAGCTCAACTCTGTTCACCAATCAGCTGCGTAGATGTTAGGGGATAGAGTTCACTGTGCCCTGAAGTTGGAGAGAACAGGCCACATGTCCTGTTATAGTTTCATACTGAATTAGGTGTACTTTTCTTTACTTCCTGTTTCTCTACAACATTCTAGAACTATTTATAATAGATGCAGTAAAGAGGTCAATGGAACTCGACCAAAACAATGGAATTGCCATGGAAACCATTTCCCCCCCAGCAAAATTAGGCTATTGTTTATGTTGAAGTCAAAATGGGAGTATAATGCTTGTATGGATGTCAACCCCAACACATGTTCAGCCGTCGTTACCAATCTGACGACCACCACCGATTTCTGTATGCTAGCTATGCTAACCAGCTTATACGAATGGGAGTTAGCATTTAGCAGTCACTTCTTATAAACCTGAAAAGTGACAACTTCTACCTGTTATGCAGCGGAAACAGCCAAATATGTCACAGATTTCTTTATTTTTACTATTTTCTACACTGTGGAATTATAGTGAAGACATCAAAACTATGAAATAACACCTATGGAATCATGTAGTTACCAAAAAAGTGTTAAAACAAATCAAAATATATTTTATTTTATATATTGATTCTTCAAAAAGCCTCCCTTAACCTTGATGACTGCCAAGAGTGTGCAAAGATTTCTCTCAACCAGCTTCACCTGCATCTACAGCGGAGTCAATCACCACCTTCCGGAGACACCTGAAACCCCACCTCTTTAAGGAATACCTAGGATAGGATAAAGTAATCCTTCTCACCCCCTTAAAAGATTTAGATGCACTATTGTAAAGTGGCTGCTCCACTGGATGTCATAAGGTGAATGCACCAATTTGTAAGTCGCTCTGGATAAGAGCGTCTGCTAAATGACTTAAATGTAAATGTAAATGGAATGCTTTTCCAAACGCCCCCATGTCTCATTAGCCCCCATGTCTCATTAGCCCCCATGTCTCATTAGCCCCCCATGTCTCATTAGCCCCCATGTCATGTCTCATTAGCCCCCATGTCATGTCTCATTAGCCCCCCATGTCTCATTAGCCCCCCATGTCTCATTAGGCCCCCATGTCTCATTAGGCCCCCATGTCTCATTAGGCCCCCATGTCTCATTGGTTCCCCCATGTCTCATTAGCCCCCATGTCTCATTGGTTCCCCCATGTCTCATTGGTTCCCCCATGTCTCATTGGTTCCCCCCATGTCTCATTGGTTCCCCCATGTCTCATTGGTTCCCCCCATGTCTCATTGGTTCCCCCCATGTCTCATTGGTTCCCCCATGTCTCATTGGTTCCCCCATGTCTCATTGGTTCCCCCATGTCTCATTAGCCCCCCGTGTCTCATTAGCCCCCCGTGTCTCATTAGGCCCCCCGTGTCTCATTGGTTCCCCCGTGTCTCATTGGTTCCCCCGTGTCTCATTAGGCCCCCCGTGTCTCATTCGCCCCCCTCGTGTCTCATTCGCCCCCTCCCCCTCGTGTCTCATTCGCCCCCTCCCCCTCGTGTCTCATTCGCCCCCTCCCCCTCGTGTCTCATTCGCCCCCTCCCCCTCGTGTCTCATTACGCCACCCTCCCCCCTCGTGTCTCATTCGCCCCCTCCCCCTCGTGTCTCATTCGCCCCCTCCCCCCTCGTGTCTCATTCGCCCCCTCCCCCCTCGTGTCTCATTACGCCCCCTCCCCCCTCGTGTCTCATTCGCCCCCTCCCCTCGTGTCTCATTACGCCCCCTCCCCTCGTGTCTCATTACGCCCCCCTCCTCGTGTCTCATTACGCCCCCTCCCCTCGTGTCTCATTACGCCCCCTCCCCTCGTGTCTCATTACGCCCCCTCCCCTCGTGTCTCATTCGCCCCCTCCCCGTGTCTCATTCGCCCCCTCCCCGTGTCTCATTCGCCCCCTCCCCGTGTCTCATTCGCCCCCTCCCCGTGTCTCATTCGCCCCCTCCCCGTGTCTCATTCGCCCCCTCCCCGTGTCTCATTATATGCCCCCCGTGTCTCATTATGCCCCCCGTGTCTCATTATGCCCCCCTCGTGTCTCATTATGCCCCCCCTCGTGTCTCATTCGCCCCCTCGTGTCTCATTCGCCCCCTCCCCTCGTGTCTCATTCGCCCCCCTCGTGTCTCATTCGCCCCCCTCGTGTCTCATTCGCCCCCCTCGTGTCTCATTCGCCCCCTCCCCTCGTGTCTCATTCGCCCCCTCCCCCTCGTGTCTCATTCGCCCCCTCCCCCTCTCGTGTCTCATTACGCCACCTCCCCCTCGTGTCTCATTCGCCACCCCTCCCCCCTCGTGTCTCATTCGCCCCCTCCCCCCTCGTGTCTCATTCGCCCCCTCCCCCCTCGTGTCTCATTCGCCCCCTCCTCGTGTCTCATTCGCCCCCCCTCCCCTCGTGTCTCATTACGCCCCCTCCCCTCGTGTCTCATTCGCCCCCCTCCCCTCGTGTCTCATTACGCCCCCTCCCCTCGTGTCTCATTCGCCCCCTCCCCTCGTGTCTCATTACGCCCCCCTCCCCTCGTGTCTCATTACGCCCCCTCCCCCGTGTCTCATTCGCCCCCTCCCCGTGTCTCATTCGCCCCCTCCCCGTGTCTCATTCGCCCCCCCCCGTGTCTCATTCGCCCCCTCCCCGTGTCTCATTCGCCCCCTCCCCGTGTCTCATTACGCCCCCTCCCCGTGTCTCATTACGCCCCCTCCCCGTGTCTCATTACCCCCCGTGTCTCATTATATGCCCCCGTGTCTCATTATGACCCCCGTGTCTCATTATGACCCCGTGTCTCATTATGACCCCCCCGTGTCTCATTATGACCCCCCGTGTCTCATTCGCCCCCCGTGTCTCATTCGCCCCCGTGTCTCATTCGCCCCCCGTGTCTCATTCGCCCCCGTGTCTCATTACGCCCCCCGTGTCTCATTATGCCCCCCGTGTCTCATTACGCCCCCCTTGTCTCATTATGACCCCCCGTCTCTCATTATGCCCCCGTGTCTCATTATGCCCCCGTGTCTCATTATGCCCCCCGTGTCTCATTATGCCCCCCCGTGTCTCATTATGCCCCCGTGTCTCATTATGCCCCCCGTGTCTCATTATGCCCCCCGTGTCTCATTATGCCCCCCGTGTCTCATTATGCCCCCCGTGTCTCATTATGCCCCCCGTGTCTCATTATGCCCCCCGTGTCTCATTATGCCCCCCGTGTCTCATTATGCCCCCCCCGTGTCTCATTATGCCCCCCGTGTCTCATTATGCCCCCCGTGTCTCATTATGCCCCCCTGTGTCTCATTATGCCCCCTGTGTCTCATTATATGCCCCCCGTGTCTCATTACGTCCCCCGTGTCTCATTCGCCCCCTCGTGTCTCATTATGATCCCCGTGTCTCATTACGCCCCCGTGTCTCATTATGCCCCCCGTGTCTCATTCGCCCCCCGTGTCTCATTCGCCCCGTGTCTCATTATGCCCCCTTGTCTCATTATGACCCCCCGTGTCTCATTATGACCCCCGTGTCTCATTATGACCCCCGTGTCTCATTAGGCCCCCGTGTCTCATTAGCCCCCCGTGTCTCATTAGACCCCCGTGTCTCATTAGACCCCGTGTCTCATTAGACCCCCCGTGTCTCGACCCCCCGTGTCTCATTAGACCCCCCGTGTCTCATTAGACCCCCCGTGTCTCATTAGACCCCCCCGTGTCTCATTCGCCCCCCGTGTCTCATTACGCCCCCGTGTCTCATTCGCCCCCGTGTCTCATTCGCCCCCCGTGTCTCATTCGCCCCCGTGTCTCATTCGCCCCCGTGTCTCATTCGCCCCCCGTGTCTCATTACGACCCCCGTGTCTCATTCGACCCCCGTGTCTCATTCGACCCCCGTGTCTCATTACGACCCCCGTGTCTCATTATGACCCCGTGTCTCATTATGACCCCCTCATTATGACCCCCCCGTGTCTCATTATGACCCCCGTGTCTCATTATGACCCCCCGTGTCTCATTATGACCCCCCGTGTCTCATTATGACCCCCCGTGTCTCATTATGGGCCCCCCTCGTGTCTCATTATGGTGCCCCCCTCGTGTCTCATTATGGTGCCCCCCTCGTGTCTCATTATGGTGCCCCCCTCGTGTCTCATTATGGTGCCCCCCTCGTGTCTCATTATGGTGCCCCCCTCGTGTCTCAGTATGGTGCCTCCCCCTCGTGTCTCATTATGGTGCCTCCCCCTCGTGTCTCATTATGGTGCCTCCCCCTCGTGTCTCATTATGGTGCCGCCCCCTCGTGTCTCATTATGGTGCCTCCCCCCTCGTGTCTCATTATGGTGCCCCCCCTCGTGTCTCATTTGTAACTGATGCGCCTCTAAGTTTACCCCAGAATCCAACAATACTATTCGGGTGTATCTTAGTCAGTTCTACTTTGACATTGTTTGTCCGTGTGTATAAAGTCTTAATTCCTTCCTACTTACATTTGTGTGTATTGGGTATATATTGTGTAATTTGTTAGATATTACTGCACTGTCGGAGCTAGAAGCACAAGCATTTCGTTACAGCCAAATAACATCTGTACGTGACCAATAAAATTTGATTTTGAAATGGGTTGTGGAGGCCAGGTCATCTGATGCAGCACTCCATCACTCTCCTTCTTGGTCAAATAGCCCTTACACAGCCTGGAGGTGTTTTAAAAATATATATTTTTATTTTTTTATTTCACCTTTATTTAACCAGGTAGGCTAGTTGAGAACAAGTTCTCATTTGCAACTGTGACCAAGATAAAGCATAGCAGTGTGAACAGACAACACAGAGTTACACATGGAGTAAACAATTAACAAGTCAATAACACAGTAGGAAAAAAAAGGGGAGTCTATATAAATTGTGTGCAAAAGGCATGAGGAGGTAGGTGAATAATTAAAATTTTGCAGATTAACACTGGAGTGATAAATGATCAGATGGTCATGTACAGGTAGAGATATTGGTGTGCAAAAGAGCAGAAAAGTAAATAAATAAAAACAGTATGGGGATGAGGTAGGTGAAAATGGGTGGGCTATTTACCGATAGACTATGTACAGCTGCAGCGATCGGTTAGCTGCTCAGATAGCTGATGTTTGAAGTTGGTGAGGGAGATAAAAGTCTCCAACTTCAGCGATTTTTGCAATTCGTTCCAGTCACAGGCAGCAGAGAACTGGAACGAAAGGCGGCCAAATGAGGTGTTGGCTTTAGGGATGATCAGTGAGATACACCTGCTGGAGCGTGTGCTACGGGTGGGTGTTGCCATCTTGACCAGTGAACTGAGATAAGCCGGAGCTTTACCTAGCATGGACTTGTAGATGACCTGGAGCCAGTGGGTCTGGCGACGAATATGTAGCGAGGGCCAGCCGACTAGAGCATACAAGTCGCAGTGGTGGGTGGTATAAGGTGCTTTAGTGACAAAACGGATGGCACTGTGATAAACTGCATCCAGTTTGCTGAGTAGAGTGTTGGAAGCCATTTTGTAGATGACATCGCCGAAGTCGAGGATCGGTAGGATCGTCAGTTTTACTAGGGTAAGCTTGGCGGCGTGAGTGAAGGAGGCTCATTGTCCTGTTGAAAAACAAATGATATTCCCACTAAGCGCAAACTAGATGGGATGGCGTATCACTGCAAAATGCTGTGGTAGCCATGCTGGTTAAATGGGCCTTGAATTCTAAATAAATCACTGACCAGCAAAGCACCCCCAAACCACCACCTCCATGCTTCACGGTGGGAACCACACATGCAGAGGTCACCCGTTCACCTACTATGTGTCTCACAGAGACATCACACCACCACCTCCATGCTTCACGGTGGGAACCACACATGCAGAGGTCATCCGTTCACCTACTATGTGTCTCACAAAGACACAGCGGTTGGAACCAAAAATCAAAGGACAGAATGTCCATCGGTCTGTCCTTTGCTTGTTTATCTCGGCCCAAGTAGTCTCTTCTTCTTATTGGTGTCCTTTAGTAGTGGTTCCTTTGTAGCAAGTTGACCATGAAGGCCTGATTCACACAGTCTCCTCTGAACAGTTGATGTTGAGACGTGTCACTTGAACTCTGAAGCATTTATTTGGGCTGCAATTTCTGAGGCTGATAACTAATGAACGTATCCTCTGCAGCAGAGGTAACTCTGGGTCTTCCTTTCCTGTGGCGGTCCTCATGAGAGCCAGTTGCATCATAGGTCTTGATGGTTTTTGCGACTGCACTTGAAGAAACTTTTAAAGTTCTTGAAATTTTCCACATTGACTGACTCATGTCTTAAAGTAATGATGGACTGGCGTTTCTCTTTGCTTATTTGAGCTGTTCTTGCCATAATATGGACTTAGCCCTATTTGGTAAAAGACCATCTTCTGTGTACCACTCCTACCTTGTCACAACACAACTGATTGGCTAAAACACATTAAGAAGGAAAGAAATCCTCAAATGTAACACAGCACACCTGTTAATTGAAATGCATTCCAGGTGACTACCTCGTGAAGCTGGTTGAGATAATGCCAAGAGTGTGCAAAGCTGTCATCAAGGCAAAGGGTGGCTACTTTTGAAGAATCTCAAATGTTAAAATATATTTTGATTTGTTTAACACTTTTTTTTTTTTTTGTACTACATGATTCCATGTGTAATTTCATAGTTTGTCTTCACTATTCTACAATGTAGAAAATAGTACTAATAAAGAAAAACCCTTGAATGACTTTCATTTCATGTTCCTCTGTTCTGGAACCTTCTAGAACCATTTCATGTTCCTCTGTTCTGGAACCTTCTAGAACCATTTCATGTTCCTCTGTTCTGGAACCTTCTAGAACCATTTCATGTTCCTCTGTTCTGGAACCTTCTAGAACCATTTCATGTTCCTCTGTTCTGGAACCTTCTAGAACCATTTCTAATATTTCATGTTCCTCTGTTCTGGAACCTTCTAGAACCATTTCTAACACTTGATGTCCCTCTGTTCTGGAACCTTCTAGAACCATTTCTAATATTTCATGTCCCTCTGTTCTGGAACCTTCTAGAACTATTTCTAACACTTGATGTCCCTATTGTTGTAAGCTGTTTTATAACTATTTCTAACAGTTCATGGTGATTCTGTGTACTTCTTCTAGAACATTCTTAATTCCATGAAGGGTCTGGTCCAGGACCGGACGTCGGTGTTCATCGCTCACAGACTGTCCACCATCGTAGACGCAGACGAGATCATCGTACTCAACAAGGTAGGAAGACCTTCTCATAGCGATACGTCCAGAGAGGGAGCTTAAAGATGTCCTCCAGCGATCTTCTATATCCCAAGTATAAATACAGTAAAGTACACACGCTGAAGGGTAAAACTGATAAACTGAACTTTATGGAGTAGTACTTTCCTGTAATTCCATACTTGGGATATCATTTATCGACAGAAAAAGTCTAATCACTGGAGGACGTGTTTTAAGGATTTTGGTAAACCACGATTTCTTCTACCTCCAATATCATTCAGGTCCCAAATCTGGGCCTTTGCCAACATTTCTCTGTCTTGGTGCATTTGGTTAGCGAGCTAGCTACATTTCCATCCACAAGAACAACCTGCAACACACACACACACACACCAGAACAACCTGCAACGCACGCGCACGCGCACACACACACACCAGAACAACCTGCAACACACGCGCACACACACACACACACCAGAACAACCTGCAACACACACGCGCACACACACACACCAGAACAACCTGCAACACACGCGCACACACACACACAACAGAACAACCTGCAACACACGCACACGCACACACCAGAACAACCTGCAACACACAACAGAGCAGAGCCTGAGACATCCAAGGAGCACCACATACTGTTTAATGGCCAGACACACAGGAAGGAGCACCACATACTGTTTAATGGCCAGACACACAGGAAGGAGCACCACATACTGTTTAATGGCCAGACACACAGGAAGGAGCACCACATACTGTTTAATGGCCACAGGAAGGAGCACCACATACTGTTTAATGGCCACAGGAAGGAGCACCACATACTGTTTAATGGCCACAGGAAGGAGCACCACATACTGTTTAATGGCCACAGGAAGGAGCACCACATACTGTTTAATGGCCACAGGAAGGAGCACCACATACTGTTTAATGGCCACAGGAAGGAGCACCACATACTGTTTAATGGCCACAGGAAGGAGCACCACATACTGTTTAATGGCCACAGGAAGGAGCACCACATACTGTTTAATGGCCACAGGAAGGAGCACCACATACTGTTTAATGGCCACAGGAAGGAGCACCACATGGTTTTCCCAAAAGCATCTTAAGGCTGTGTTCATCGTAGGAACCTTCGTAGGAACATGGTTAAAACCATCGTTAGTGAAGTTGCTCTTGAAAACACTCTTTATTTACTGATTTGCCTCAGACCACTAGAACTGCTAAGTGTGTCGTTAGATGGTTTATTTTTGCCCTTTCGAGTCGCTATTTTGCTAATTGTAGACTAGTTTGTGTCATTTTTGCCTCAATATATTTCATGTGTAACATGTGGACCAATGATTTAGTGCGTACTTATAGGATAGCATTACAATAAGCTGCCTCAATATTACTTATAGGAGAGGCTGGGGACTGGAAAGGGGAGAGAGGCTGGGGACTGGAAAGGGGAGAGAGGCTGGGGACTGGAAAGGGGAGAGAGGCTGGGGACTGGAAAGGGGAGAGAGGCTGGGGCCGGGAAAGGGGAGAGAGGCTGGGGCCGGGAAAGGGGAGAGAGGCTGGGGCCGGGAAAGGGGAGAGAGGCTGGGGCCGGGAAAGGGGAGAGAGGCTGGGGCCGGGAAAGGGGAGAGAGGCTGGGGCCGGGAAAGGGAGAGAGGCTGGGGCCGGGAAAGGGGAGAGAGGCTGGGGCCGGAAAGGGGAGAGAGGCTGGGGCCGGGAAAGGGGAGAGAGGCTGGGGCCGGGAAAGGGGAGAGAGGCTGGGGGGCCGGGAAAGGGGAGAGAGGCTGGGGACTGGTTTGCTTGTCGTGTGATGAGTCGTAGCGCTCTGAAAGTTGTTGATGTTTCCTGTGTTCCTACGGGAGCAGAGGCAGTCAGATGGAGAGATCAGAAGGTCGTTGTCGCGAGAAGGAGGTCTGTTGCCGCATCGCCGTGGTCTCAGCTCATTAAGTCACTGAGTTAGAAACAGTCTCTGTAGAAACAGTTACGAGGAGAGGGAGAGTTGACTCTGTTCTTCACTCTAGACTTGATATTAACATTCATTCTGTGTGTCTCCCATTCAATACTTAATTCTGTGTCAAAGTCCTTTTTATATGGGACTTTAGTCTGACTAGATGTTATAATAGTTTAATCCCCTCTGTCTCCCCTCCTCCAGGGTAAGATAGCAGAGCGAGGGGACCACCACTCTCTCCTGGCTACTCCAGGCTCTCTGTATGCTGACCTTTGGAACACTCAGAACAGTAAGATACTGAACATTAAGAACAGCCCGGTGCAACTGCAGCCAGAGAGACTCAGCCAGAAGGAGGAGGAGAGGAAGAAACTACAGGAGGAGATCATGAACAGTGTCAAGGGCTGTGGGAACTGCTCCTGTTGAGGAGAGACCAGGAGGTGCCACCTCCCTCAATACCTGTCCCTCCCTTCCTCCTCCGTCCACTGACAACCTGCGCTCAGTACTTTACGTTACACCGCTCTCCATCTCACCCCTGCCACGCCAAGCCCCTCCCCCTGCTCCTCCCGGGAAGGCGATTGGTGCCCGAAGAGGAGACTTGAGGAGCAAGGCTGTCTGCCATTGGCTAATGTCTGCAGAGAGGCAATGTTCGTCTGCCAATCCTCTCCTCAAACCAAGCATAAGAGACCTTGTATAGGATGACGACGTCGTGCTGTATAGGATGAGGACATCGTGCTGTATAGGATGACGACGTCGTGCTGTATAGGATGACGACGTCGTGCTGTATAGGATGAGGACGTCGTGCTGTATAGGATGAGGACGTCGTGCTGTATAGGATGAGGACGTCGTGCTGTATAGGATGACGACGTCGTGCTGTATAGGATGAGGACGTCGTGCTGTATAGGATGACGACGTCGTGCTGTATAGGATGACGACGTCGTGCTGTATAGGATGACGACGTCGTGCTGTATAGGATGACGACGTCGTGCTGTATAGGATGAGGACGTCGTGCTGTATAGGATGACGACGTCGTGCTGTATAGGATGACGACGTCGTGCTGTATAGGATGACGACGTCGTGCTGTATAGGACGACGACATGTAAGAACATTACTGATCAACATGAGGAGTCTGTTTCATTCTGAAGACTTGTACCAAATGCCACCCTACGCCCTATAGGCCCTGGTCTGAAGTAGTGCACTATATAGGGAAAAGGGTGCCTTTTGGGATGAAACCGGAGGTATTTGGATTAGGTATTTCTGACCGCGTTCCCCTGTAGGAAGATGGATGCCTTGATGTTGATTTGAATACATTTTTAACTAGTTCTTCCCTATGGTTGGTAGGTGTTTTATATTCAGGATGTGTATATATCTCTAAATCAGGGTTAAATGGCTTCTGACTCAAACACACATTGTCCAGGTATATTTACTTGGTGGGTGGTTCAATCTTTTAGAGCAGAAAACACACACGCCTAGCTAAAGAGAATTTATTACCAATAATGAATATTAGACTTCATCATTAATTGTCCTGTGTTTATTGAGTAGAGATCTTTATCAGAGAACATGACTTGTCAGGAACATCAAACTGGCTGGCTATAGTTTGTTTTTGACTGAAGAGTCCTACCTGTTTTAGTGGAGGGTATATTGGTACGCGTGTTGTTAGGCCAATAAGCTAATACAACCTTTTAACAACGGCTTCCATTATCGCTTTTATACAACGGGTTATCAACCTATTGAAATAATGATTGACATATTTTCATTAAAAAAACGTTATTTCGATGAATTCATTCATACTATTTCAAATTTGCCATAAGATAAAGTCCCGACACCCATTTCGGGTTGCTACCCCAAGCGGACTGGTCGTTTGTTCTATTGGTTCTTATTCCTTGCTAGCTAGCCAACTATGACTAACTTACTGTCACGTCAAACAGACAGCAGACGGAATAACAATTGTAGCTGCATTTTGTTTAAGCTGTTTTCTAGTGACATTTAGTTGGATACATCAATAACAATGAGCTAATGAGATAATGATTTCACCTTGGCGTAGAAAATGTCTCAACAACACAATCACTTGAAAATGTCGGACAGACAAAGTTTTATACAAATGTCCACTGTTGAAAACTACATTTTAGTCTAAAAGAAAATGAGAATGTCTAGATGATTTTTATAGTGGAGATCAAGTATATAAATTGCCTGGCTGGGCTGATGAGACAGTGGATTGCTCAGGCAGATGGAACCGAGTAAATAGGCATTTTAACGTCATAGATTTAGCCGGTGGGAACTTCTGGAATAAACACCAGCTGGAATCTGGAACACCGGAATCTGGAACACTGGAATCTGGAACACTGGCATCTGGTTTTAATTTAGGATTAGACCCACCCGTTGTATAGTACTGCATTGATCACAGCCTTTGAGTTTTGAATAAAGCTAGTCTGAAGAAGCTGAGGGCATTCTATTCACAATTAATTTCTACCTTTTACTTAAATGCACACTTATGGTATCTTTTGGATTGTCTAACAACTATGTTCTAGATTAAAGATTGTCTGACAATGGTCTGATATTCACATGGGTTAGGTATTGTCTTGCCTTGTTATTTGAGGGGAGCTTTTTGGTCAGATCAGTGCCCATGTTGCATGATGTCGTCATGTACAGTTTGTTAGAACAGAATACCAGTTGGGCTTGTTGTACAGCAGTAATGTGTATAATTCTATAAAAGCACTGGAGAGCAGTGCCGTTCTTGTGCCTATAGTATATTGTTCCTATTGATCTGTCAGTCAATAAAGGGGATGTCTTTCTTAATGTTGTGTGTGTGACCGATCATTCAAGACATTTTGGGTCCATTGTAGGATTTCCCTTGAAAGAAACGGCTGTTATTTTAATCTGTTTGATCAGGTGACCTCATGCCCCCAACATTCTGTCCCTGAATGATCTCTTAACTGTGAGGTGGAAGGTCAGGCTGAGGTTTGAAACTCAAACAAACCCTAACCCTCCCTGTCCCCTGCTGAGTCATAATTGGGGGATCTAGCTAATCACCGTATAGAGCAGGGATATTCAACTCTGACAACGTGGTCCGGAGCCTGCTGCTGGTTTTCTACCTGATCATTATTTGCACCCTCCTGGTGTCCATGGTCTAACTCAGTCCCTCATCAGAGGGGAATCACCCACCTGGTGTCCCAGGTCTAAATCAGACCCTGATCAGAGAGGAATCACCTACCTGGTGTCCCAGGTCTAAACCAGTCCCTGATTAGAGAGCAATCACCCACCTGGTGTCCCAGGTCTAAATCAGTCCCTGATTAGAGGGGAATTACCCACCTGGTGTCCCAGGTCTAAACCAGTCCCTGATTAGAGGGGAATCACCCACCTGGTGTCCCAGGTCTAAACCAGTCCCTGATTAGAGAGCAATCACCCACCTGGTGTCCCAGGTCTAAATCAGTCCCTGATTAGAGGGGAATCACCCACCTGGTGTCCCAGGTCTAAATCAGTCCCTGATCAGATGGGAGGGAATCATCCACCTGGTGTCCCAGGTCTAAACCAGACCCTGATTAGAGGAGAATCACCCACCTGGTGTCCCAGGTCTAAATCAGACCCTGGTCAGAGAGGAATCACCTACCTGGTATCCCAGGTCTAAACCAGACCCTGATTAGAGGAGAATCACCCACCTGGTGTCCCAGGTCTAAATCAGACCCTGGTCAGAGAGGAATCACCTACCTGGTGTCCCAGGTCTAAATCAGGCCCTGATTTAGAAGGGTACAATTTTTTAAAAAGCAGTGGAACTGGTTTGGAGGTGAAGAGTTTAAGTTTGAGGGGTCTTTCTATTGATAACACCAGCCATCCTGCATGGTTCCTCCTCCCTGCCAGTCAAGTTTACTTGGTGAACCCTTCCAATGTGCCTGATTTGATAGTCCTACCTCTGTTTGTTAAATGTTCGTCCCCATAGTCTCCACGTTTTATAGTTCAGTCTCCTCAATTTATATTCTCCTCAGTGTATAGTTAATAGAGACGGTAGATCTATCTGGTCTGTCATAATATAATAGAGACAGTAGATCTATCTGGTCTGTCATAATATAATAGAGACAGTAGATCTAGCTGGTCTGTCATAATATAATAGAGACAGTAGATCTAGCTGGTCTGTCATAATATAATAGAGACAGTAGATCTAGCTGGTCTGCGATAATTTAATAGAGACAGTAGATCTAGCTGGTCTGTCATATTAATGAGAAAGTAGACCTAGCTGGTCTATCTTAACATATTAGAGACTGTAGATGTAACTGGTCTGTCATAGTATAGACAGTAAATCTAGCTGGTCTGTCATAATATAGTAGAGACAGTAAATCTAGCTGGTCTGTCATAATATAATAGAGACAGTAGATCTAGCTGGTCTGTCATAATATAATAGAGACAGTGGATCTAGCTGGTCTGTCATAATATAATAGAGACAGTAGATCTAGCTGGTCTGTCACAATATAACAGACAGTAGATCTAGCTGGTCTGTCAAAATGTAATCGAGACAGTAGATCTAGTAGGTCTGTCATAAAATAATTGAGAGAGTAGATCTATCTGGTCTGTCATAATATAATAGAGACGGTAGTTCTAGCTCGTCTGCCATAATATAATAGAGACAGTAGATCTATCTGGTCTGCCATAATATAATAGAGACAGTAGATCTAGCTGGTCTGCGATAATTTAATAGAGACAGTAGATCTAGCTGGTCTGTCATATTAATGAGAAAATAGACCTAGCTGGTCTATCTTAACATATTAGAGACTGTAGATGTGGCTGGTCTGCGATAATATAATTGAGACAGTAGTTCTAGCTGGTATGTCAAAATATGAAAGGGGTAGTAGATCTAGCTGTTCTGTCATACTATAATTGAGACAATAGATCTAGCTGGTCTGCCATAATATTAATGAGAAAGTAGACCTAGCAGGTTTATCATAACATATTAGAGACTGTAGATGTAACTGGTCTGTCATAGTATAGACAGTAAATCTAGCTGGTCTGTCATAATATAGTAGAGACAGTAAATATAGCTGGTCTGTCATAATATAATAGAGACAGTAGATCTAGCTGGTCTGTCATAATATAATAGAGACAGTAGATCTAGCTGGTCTGTCATAATATAATAGAGACAGTAGATCTATCTGGTCTGTCATAATATAATAGAGACAGTAGATCTAGCTGGTCTGTCATAATATAATAGAGACAGTAGATCTAGCTGGTCTGTCATAATATAATTGAGAGAGTAGATCTAGCTGGTCTGTAATATTATAATAGAGACAGTAGATCTAGCTGGTCTGACATATTATAATAGAGACAGTAGATCTATCTGGTCTTTCATAATATAATTGAGACAGTAGATCTAGCTGGTCTGTCATAATATAAAAGAGACAGTAGATCTAGCTGATCTGTCATAATACAATTGAGACAGTAGATCTAGCTGGTCTGTCATAATATAACAGAGACAGTAGATCTAGCTGGTCTGTCATAATATAATAGAGACAGTAGATCTATCTGGTCTGTCATAATATAATAGAGACAGTAGATCTAGGTCTGTCATAATATAATAGAGACTAGTCATGGTCTGTCAATATAATAGAGACAGTAGATCTAGCTGGTCTGTCATAATATAATAGAGACAGTAGATCTAGCTGGTCTGTCATAATATAATAGAGACAGTAGATCTAGCTGGTCTGTCATAATATAATAGAGACAGTAGATCTAGCTGGTCTGTCATAATACAATAGAGACAGTAGATTTAGCTGGTCTGTCATAATATAATAGAGACAGTAGATTTAGCTGGTCTGTCATAATATAATAGAGACAGTAGATCTAGCTGGTCTGTCATAATATAATAGAGATAGTAGATCTAGCTGGTCTGTCATAATATAATAGAGACAGTAGATCTAGCTGGTCTGTCATAATATAATAGAGACAATAGATCTAGCTGTTCTGTCATAATATAATAGAGTTAGTAGATCTAGCTGGTCTGTCATAATATAATAGAGACAGTAGATCTAGCTGGTCTGTCATAACATAATCGAGACAGTAGATCTAGCTGGTCTGTCATAATATAATAGAGACAGTAGATCTAGCTGGTCTGTCATAATACAATTGAGACAGTAGATCTAGCTGGTCTGTCATAATATAATAGAGACAGTAGATCTAGCTGGTCTGTCATAATATAATAGAGACAGTTGATCTAGCTGGTCTGTCATAATATAATAGAGACAGTAGATCTAGCTGGTCTGTCATAATATAATAGAGACAGTAGATCTAGCTGGTCTGTCATAATATAATAGAGACAGTAGATCTAGCTGGTCTGTCATAATATAATAGAGACAGTAGATCTAGCTGGTCTGTCATAATATAATAGAGACAGTAGATCTAGCTGGTCTGTCATAATATAATAGAGACAGTAGATCTAGCTGGTCTGTCATAATATAATAGAGACAGTAGATCTAGCTGGTCTGTCATAATATAATAGAGACAGTAGATCTAGCTGGTCTGTCATAATATAATAGAGACAGTAGATCTAGCTGGTCTGTCATAATATAATAGAGACAGTAGATCTAGCTGGTCTGTCATAATATAATAGAGACAGTAGATCTAGCTGTTCTGTCATAATATAATAGAGACAGTAGATCTAGCTGTTCTGTCATAATATAATAGAGACATAGAGACAGTAGATCTAGCTGATCTATCATAATATAATAGAGACAGTAGATGTAGCTCATTTGTCATAATATAGTAGAGACAGTAAATCTAGCCGGTCTGTCATAATATAAAAGAGGCAGTAGATAAAGCTGGTCTGTCATAATATAAATGAGACAGTAGATCTAGCTGGTCTGTCATAATACAATAGAGACAGTAGATCTAGCTGGTCTATCATAAAACAATAGAGACAGTAGATCTAGCTGGTCTGTCATAATATAATAGAGACAGTAGATCTACCTGGTCTGTCATAATATAATAGACAGTAGATCTAGCTGGTCTGTCATAATATAATAGAGACAGTTGATCTAGCTGGTCTGTCATAATATAATAGAGACAGTAGATCTAGCTGGAATGTCATAATATAATAGAGACAGTAGATCTAGCTGTTCTGTCATAATATAATAGAGACATAGAGACAGTAGATCTAGCTGATCTATCATAATATAATAGAGACAGTAGATGTAGCTCATTTGTCATAATATAGTAGAGACAGTAAATCTAGCTGGTCTGTCAAAATATAAAAGAGGCAGTAGATCTAGCTGGTCTGTCATAATATAAATGAGACAGTAGATCTACCTGGTCTGTCAAAATATAATAGAGACAGTAGATCTAGCTGGTCTGTCATAATATAACAGAGACAGTAGATCTAGCTGGTCTGTAATAATATAATAGAGACAGTAGATCTAGCTGGTCTGTCATAATATAATAGAGACAGTAGATCTAGCTGGTCTGTCATAATATAATAGAGACAGTAGATCTACCTGGTCTGTCATAATACAATAGAGACAGTAGATCTAGCTGGTCTGTCATAATATAATAGAGACAGTAGATCTACCTGGTCTGTCATAATATAATAGAGACAGTAGATCTAGCTGGTCTGTCATAATATAATAGAGACAGTAGATCTAGCTGGTCTGTCATAATATAATAGAGACAGTAGATCTAGCTGGTCTGTCATAATACAATAGAGACAGTAGATCTAGCTGGTCTGTCATAATATAATAGAGACAGTAGATCTAGCTGGTTTGTCATAATACAATAGAGACAGTAGATCTAGCTGGTCTGTCATAATATAATAGAGACAGTAGATCTAGCTGGTCTGTCATATTATAATAGAGACAATAGATCTAGCTGTTCTGTCATAATATAATAGAGTTAGTAGATCTAGCTGGTCTGTCATAATATAATAGAGACAGTAGATCTAGCTGGTCTGTCATAATAATAGAGACAGTAGATCTACCTGGTCTGTCATAATATAATAGAGACAGTAGATCTAGCTGGTTTGTCATAATATAATAGAGACAGTAGATCTAGCTGGTCTGTCATAATATAATAGAGACATAGAGACAGTAGATCTAGCTGGTCTGTCATAATATAATAGAGACAGTAGATCTAGCTGGTCTGTCATAATATAATAGAGACAGTAGATCTAGCTGGTCTGTCATAATATAATAGAGACAGTAGATCTAGCTGGTCTGTCATAATATAATAGAGACAGTAGATCTAGCTGGTCTGTCATAATATAATAGAGACAGTAGATCTAGCTGGTCTGTCATAATATAATAGAGACAGTAGATCTACCTGGTCTGTCATAATATAATAGAGACAGTAGATCTAGCTGGTCTGTCATAATATAATAGAGACAGCAGATCTAGCTGGTCTGTCATAATATAATAAAGACAGTAGATCTAGCTGATCTGTCATAATATAATAGAGACAGTAGATCTAGCTGGTCTGTCATAATAATATAATAGAGACAGTAGATCTAGCTGGTCTGTCATAATATAATAGAGACAGTAGATCTAGCTGGTCTGTCATAATATAATAGAGACAGTAGATCTACCTGGTCTGTCATAATATTTTAGAGACAGTAGATCTAGCTGGTCTGTCATAATATAATAGAGACAGTAGATCTAGCTGGTCTGTCATAATAAAATAGAGACATAGAGACAGTAGATCTAGCTGGTCTGTCATAATATAATAGAGACAGTAGATCTAGCTGGTCTGTCATAATATAATAGAGACAGTAGATCTAGCTGGTCTGTCATAATATAATAGAGACAGTAGATCTAGCTGGTCTGTCATAATATAATAGAGACAGTAGATCTAGCTGGTCTGTCATAATATAATAGAGACAGTAGATCTAGCTGGTCTGTCATAATATAATAGAGACAGTAGATCTAGCTGGTCTGTCATAATATAATAGAGACAGTAGATCTAGCTGGTCTGTCATAATATAATAGAGACAGTAGATCTACCTGGTCTGTCAAAGTATAATAGAGACAGTAGATCTAGCTGGTTTGTCATAATATAAATGAGACAGTAGATCTACCTGGTCTGTCAAAATATAATAGAGACAGTAGATCTAGCTGGTCTGTCATAATATAATAGAGACAGTAGATCTAGCTGGTCTGTCATAGAATAGAGACACCTGGTCTGTCATAATATAATAGAGACAGTAGATCTAGCTGGTCTGTCATAATATAATAGAGACAGTAGATCTAGCTGGTCTGTCATAATATAATAGAGACAGTAGATCTAGCTGGTCTGTCATAATATATTAGAGACAGTAGATCTAGCTGGTCTGTCATAATATAATAGAGACAATATCTAGACAGTAGAGACAGTAGATCTACCTGGTCTGTCATAATATAATAGAGACAGTAGATCTAGCTGGTCTGTCATAATATAATAGAGACAGTAGATCTAGCTGGTCTGTCATAATATAATAGAGACAGTAGATCTAGCTGGTCTGTCATAATATAATAGAGACAGTAGATCTAGCTGGTCTGTCATAATATAATAGAGACAGTAGATCTAGCTGGTCTGTCATAATATAATAGAGACAGTAGATCTAGCTGGTCTGTCATAATATAATTGAGACAGTAGATCTAGCTGGTCTGTCATAATATAATAGAGACAGTAGATCTAGCTGGTCTGTCATAATATAATAGAGACAGTAGATCTAGCTGGTCTGTCATAATATAATAGAGACAGTAGATCTAGCTGGTCTGCCATAATGTAATTGAGACAGAAGATCTACCATGTCTGCAATAATATAGAATAGACAGTAGATCTAGGTGGTATGTCAAAATATAATAGAGACAGAAGATCTAGCTGGTCTGTCATAATATCAAAGAGGCAGTAGCTCCAGCTGGTCTGTCATAATGTAATAGAGACAGTAGATCTAGCTGGTCTGTCATAATATAATAGAGACAGTTATCTAGCTGGTCTGTCATATTATAATAGAGACAGTAGATCTAGCTGGTCTGTCATAATATAATAGAGACAGTAGATCTAGCTGGTCTGTCATAATATAATAGAGACAGTAGATCTAGCTGGTCTGTCATAATATAATAGAGACAGTAGATCTAGCTGGTCTGTCATAATATAATAGAGACAGTAGATCTAGCTGGTCTGTCATAATATAATAGAGACAGTAGATCTAGCTGGTCTGTCATAATATAATAGAGACAGTAGATCTAGCTGGTCTGTCATAATATAATAGAGACAGTAGATCTAGCTGGTCTGTCATAATATAATAGAGACAGTAGATCTAGCTGGTCTGTCATAATATAATAGAGACAGTAGATCTAGCTGGTCTGTCATAATATAATAGAGACAGTAGATCTAGCTGGTCTGTCATAATATAATAGAGACAGTAGATCTAGCTGGTCTGTCATAATATAATAGAGACAGTAGATCTAGCTGGTCTGTCATAATATAATAGAGACAGTAGATCTAGCTGGTCTGTCATAATATAATAGAGACAGTAGATCTAGCTGATCTGTCATAATATAATAGAGACAGTAGATCTAGCTGGTCTGTCATAATATAATAGAGACAGTAGATCTAGCTGGTCTGTCATAATATAATAGAGACAGTAGATCTAGCTGGTCTGTCATAATATAATAGAGACAGTAGATCTAGCTGGTCTGTCATAATATAATAGAGACAGTAGATCTAGCTGGTCTGTCATAATATAATAGAGACAGTAGATCTAGCTGGTCTGTCATAATATAATAGAGACAGTAGATCTAGCTGGTCTGTCATAATATAATAGAGACAGTAGATCTAGCTGGTCTGTCATAATATAATAGAGACAGTAGATCTAGCTGGTCTGTCATAATATAATAGAGACAGATCTAGCTGGTCTGATCTAGCTGGTCTGTCATAATATAATAGAGACAGTAGATCTAGCTGGTCTGTCATAATATAATAGAGACAGTAGATCTAGCTGGTCTGTCATAATATAATAGAGACAGTAGATCTAGCTGGTCTGTCATAATATAATAGAGACAGTAGATCTAGCTGGTCTGTCATAATATAATAGAGACAGTAGATCTAGCTGGTCTGTCATAATATAATAGAGACAGTAGATCTAGCTGGTCTGTCAAATTATAATAGAGACAGTAGATCTAGCTGGTCTGTCATAATATAGAGACAGTAGATCTAGCTGGTCTGTCATAATATAATAGAGACAGTAGATCTAGCTGGTCTGTCATAATATAATAGAGACAGTAGATCTAGCTGGTCTGTCATAATATAATAGAGACAGTAGATCTAGCTGGTCTGTCATAATATAATAGAGACAGTAGATCTAGCTGGTCTGTCATAATATAATAGAGACAGTAGATCTAGCTGGTCTGTCATAATATAATAGAGACAGTAGATCTAGCTGGTCTGTCATAATAAACATAGAGACAGTAGATAGCTGACATAATATAATAGAGACAGTAGATCTAGCTGGTCTGTCATAATATAATAGAGACAGTAGATCTAGCTGGTCTGTCATAATATAATAGAGACAGTAGATCTAGCTGGTCTGTCATAATATAATAGAGACAGTAGATCTAGCTGGTCTGTCATAATATAATAGAGACAGTAGATCTAGCTGGTCTGTCATAATATAATAGAGACAGTAGATCTAGCTGGTCTGTCATAATATAATAGAGACAGTAGATCTAGCTGGTTTGTCATAATATAATAGAGACAGTAGATCTAGCTGGTCTGTCATAATATAATAGAGACAGTAGATCTAGCTGGTCTGTCATAATATAATAGAGACAGTAGATCTAGCTGGTCTGTCATAATATAATAGAGACAGTAGATCTATCTGGTCTGTCATAATATAACAAAGACAGTAGATCTATCTGGTCTGTCATAATATAATAGAGATACAGAAATCTAGCTGGTCTGTCATAATACAATAGAGACAGTAGATCTAGCTGGTCTGTCATAATATAATAGAGACAGTAGATCTAGCTGGTCTGTCATAATATAATAGAGACAGTAGATCTAGCTGGTCTGTCATAATATAATAGAGACAGTAGATCTAGCTGGTCTGTCATAATATAATAGAGACAGTAGATCTAGCTGGTCTGTCATAATACAATAGAGACAGTAGATCTAGCTGGTCTGTCATAATATAATAGAGACAGTAGATCTAGCTGGTCTGTCATAATATAATAGAGACAGTAGATCTAGCTGGTCTGTCATAATATAATAGAGACAGTAGATCTAGCTGGTCTGTCATAATATAATAGAGACAGTAGATCTAGCTGGTCTGTCATAATATAATAGAGACAGTAGATCTAGCTGGTCTGTCATAATATAATAGAGACAGTAGATCTAGCTGGTCTGTCATAATATAATAGAGACAGTAGATCTAGCTGGTCTGTCATAATATAATAGAGACAGTAGATCTAGCTGGTCTGTCATAATATAATAGAGACAGTAGATCTAGCTGATCTGTCATAATATAATAGAGACAGTAGATCTAGCTGGTCTGTCTGTCATAATATAATAGAGACAGTAGATCTAGCTGGTCTGTCATAATATAATAGAGACAGTAGATCTAGCAGTAGATAGCTGGTCTGTCATAATATAATAGAGACAGTAGATCTAGCTGGTCTGTCATAATATAATAGAGACAGTAGATCTAGCTGGTCTGTCATAATATAATAGAGACAGTAGATCTAGCTGGTCTGTCATAATATAATAGAGACAGTAGATCTAGCTGGTCTGTCATAATATAATAGAGACAGTAGATCTAGCTGGTCTGTCATAATATAATAGAGACAGTAGATCTAGCTGGTCTGTCATAATATAATAGAGACTGTAGACAGTAGATCTACCTGGTCTGTCAAAGTATAATAGAGACAGTAGATCTAGCTGGTCTGTCATAATATATAGAGACAGTAGATCTAGCTGGTCTGTCATAATATAATAGAGACAGTAGATCTAGCTGGTCTGTCATAATATAATAGAGACAGTAGATCTAGCTGGTCTGTCATAATATAATAGAGACAGTAGATCTAGCTGGTCTGTCATAATATAATAGAGACAGTAGATCTAGCTGGTCTGTCATAATATAACAGAGACAGTAGATCTACCTGGTCTGTCAAAATATAATAGAGACAGTAGATCTAGCTGGTCTGTCATAATATAATAGAGACAGTAGATCTAGCTGGTCTGTCATAATATAATAGAGACAGTAGATCTAGCTGGTCTGTCATAATATAATAGAGACAGTAGATCTAGCTGGTCTGTCATAATATAATAGAGACAGTAGATCTAGCTGGTCTGTCATAATATAATAGAGACAGTAGATCTAGCTGGTCTGTCATAATATAATAGAGACAGTAGATCTAGCTGGTCTGTCATAATATAATAGAGACAGTAGATCTAGCTGGTCTGTCATAATATAATAGAGACAGTAGATCTAGCTGGTCTGTCATAATAGATAGATAATAGAGACAGTAGATCTAGCTGGTCTGTCATAATATAATAGAGACAGTAGATCTAGCTGGTCTGTCATAATATAATAGAGACAGTAGATCTAGCTGGTCTGTCATAATATAATAGAGACAGTAGATCTAGCTGGTCTGTCATAATATAATAGAGACAGTAGATCTAGCTGGTCTGTCATAATATAATAGTATAATAGAGACAGTAGATCTAGCTGGTCTGTCATAATATAATAGAGACAGTAGATCTAGCTGGTCTGTCATAATATAATAGAGACAGTAGATCTAGCTGGTCTGTCATAATATAATAGAGACAGTAGATCTAGCTGGTCTGTCATAATATAATAGAGACAGTAGATCTAGCTGGTCTGTCATAATATAATAGAGACAGTAGATCTAGCTGGTCTGTCATAATATAATAGAGACAGTAGATCTAGCTGGTCTGTCATAATAAAATAGAGACATAGAGACAGTAGATCTAGCTGGTCTGTCATAATATAATAGAGACAGTAGATCTAGCTGGTCTGTCATAATATAATAGAGACAGTAGATCTAGCTGGTCTGTCATAATATAACATAGAGACAGTAGATCTAGCTGGTCTGTCATAATATAATAGAGACAGTAGATCTAGCTGGTCTGTCATAATATAATAGAGACAGTAGTAGATAATACAATAGTGACAGTAGATCTATCTGGTCTGTCATAATATAATAGAGACAGTAGATCTAGCTGGTCTGTCATAATATAATAGAGACAGTAGATCTAGCTGGTCTGTCATAATATAATAGAGACAGTAGATCTAGCTGGTCTGTCATAATATAATAGAGACAGTAGATCTAGCTGGTTTGTCATAATATAATAGAGACAGTAGATCTAGCTGGTCTGTCATAATATAATAGAGACAGTAGATCTAGCTGGTCTGTCATAATATAAAATGAGACAGTAGATCTAGCTGGTCTGTCATAATATAATAGAGACAGTAGATCTAGCTGGTCTGTCATAATATAATAGAGACAGTAGATCTAGCTGGTCTGTCATAATATAATAGAGACAGTAGATCTAGCTGGTCTGTCATAATATAATAGAGACAGTAGATCTAGCTGGTCTGTCATAATATAATAGAGACAGTAGATCTAGCTGGTCTGTCATAATATAATAGAGACAGTAGATCTAGCTGGTCTGTCATAATATAATAGAGACAGTAGATCTAGCTGGTCTGTCATAATATAATAGAGACAGTAGATCTAGCTGGTCTGTCATAATATAATAGAGACAGTAGATCTAGCTGGTCTGTCATAATATAATAGAGACAGTAGATCTAGCTGGTCTGTCATAATATAATAGAGACAGTAGATCTAGCTGGTCTGTCATAATATAATAGAGACAGTAGATCTAGCTGGTCTGTCATAATATAATAGAGACAGTAGATCTAGCTGGTCTGTCATAATATAATAGAGACAGTAGATCTAGCTGGTCTGTCATAATATAATAGAGACAGTAGATCTAGCTGGTCTGTCATAATATAATAGAGACAGTAGATCTAGCTGGTCTGTCATAATATAATAGAGACAGTAGATCTAGCTGATCTGTCATAATACAATTGAGACGGTAGATCTAGCTGGACTGTCATAATATAATAGAGACAGTTGATCTAGCTGGTCTGTCATAATAAAATAGAGACATAGAGACAGTAGATTTAGCTGGTCTGTCATAATATAAATGAGACAGTAGATCTAGCTGGTCTGTCATAATATAATAGAGACAGTAGATCTAGCTGGTCTGTCATAATATAATAGAGACAGTAGATCTAGCTGGTCTGTCATAATATAATAGAGACAGTAGATCTAGCTGATCTGTCATAATATAATAGAGACAGTAGATCTAGCTGGTCTGTCATAATATAATAGAGACAGTAGATCTAGCTGGTCTGTCATAATATAATAGAGACAGTAGATCTACCTGGTCTGTCAAAGTATAATAGAGACAGTAGATCTAGCTGGTCTGTCATAATATAATAGAGACAGTAGATCTAGCTGGTCTGTCATAATATAATAGAGACAGTAGATCTAGCTGGTCTGTCATAATATAATAGAGACAGTAGATCTAGCTGGTCTGTCATAATATAAATGAGACAGTAGATCTACCTGGTCTGTCAAAATATAATAGAGACAGTAGATCTAGCTGGTCTGTCATAATATAACAGAGACAGTAGATCTAGCTGGTCTGTCAAAATATAATAGAGACAGTAGATCTAGCTGGTCTGTCAAAATATAATAGAGACAGTAGATCTAGCTGGTCTGTCATAATATAACAGAGACAGTAGATCTAGCTGGTCTGTAATAATATAATAGAGAGTAGCTCTACCTGGTCTGT